>NW_018227345.1:0-1996 GCF_001263595.1 Phalaenopsis equestris
GTTCAACATATACTGAACCTAAATCAGGCCTTAAATTTAGGTTCAATTCAAACATAAACTTTAGGTTCAATTAAACTGAACCTAACTCAACCCTTAGGTTCTACCTATATTAAACCTAAATACCTTAAGTCCTAATCACATTGGACTTAAAATGTCATATTGGACTTAAAATCATATTAAACTTAAATCCTTTAATTGACAAGTGACCTAAAATAGAAAACAATACAACTTACTGACATAAATAAAATTCATCTTAAAAGAAATTAAAATTTAAACTTGAAATTTAATGAATAAAGAAAGAAATAATTACTTAAACATCTGTGTTCAGATTTACGAAGATTTCTTGGACGACGCAATCTATTGTTACTGACAATAATCATCCGGTCCTGGTTTAAACACCTTTCAAACTAAGTAAATCTTAATACTTTACAGCCCCGGAATGACGGAGCCATAGACATTTTGACTGGGTTGTTTAAGAATTATTCAACCAATTAAATGACCAACTAAATCTGATAAATATGACAACATGGTTTTATGCTAACCATGTTCTCCTTTGCAGGTTTATCGAAGACATGAAAACAAAACTTCGCTCTAGATTTCCTTTGCATGTTATAGGATGTGCTAACTCTGTTTTGCAGGACAACATTCGAAAGCAAAATTTCAAGATAATAAAACTGGACAAAAACAAACAAAGCAAAATGACATAAACAAAATGACATGACATAAAACAAAACCCAAAACTTTTAGGATAATGACAAAACATAAAACTTTTAGGACAATGGCAAATCCTAAAACTTTTAGGACAATGATAAAACCTAAAACTTTTAAGATAGTAACAAAAACCTAAAATTTTTAGGACAATGACTTTCAGGATAGTGACAAAGCCTAAGAATTTTCAGGATAATCCCGACACATATTGACATTTTCTTGAGATTGAACGATTAATGTTCATCTCTTCAAAATGAATGTTTGACGTTAATCAGGAGTGTTCTTAGATAATCATCTAATATGTAAGTAACTGTAGGAGCTTGCTCTTATAGGAGACTTACAGGATCTAAATAGAACCTCTGGTTATAAAATTTTCTTGGAAAACTTTAGCAATGACATATTCTAAAGATTTCCATTATAGGTTTATCACCTAATGTTTTTTTTCTTTATCTTCTATTATTCTTAGTCCTTTCCTCTTCATTTTCTGAATTTCTTGAAATTCTAAAGATTCTTGACATAATATGAATAGAATAAGTCATTCAGAAATTATAACAAAGAAATAGATAAGATAGAGATTTGGTGACTCCTCAAAATGACAATATCACAAAACGACACGCGCCCCTCTTAGCCAGGTGACCTGACTCACTGGGGGGGTGCCCCGATCTCCACCACCCACTTCTCAGTAACCGGTGAGCTTGAATTCATCAAATGTCTTCCTGATGAGATCTATTTTTGGGTGCCCCAACTGAAATTTGCCAATCAAGGTAAATTGGCATTTATTAGTAAGATCAGAAACCTTAGCTTCAGAGAAGAAAAAGACATGTTTTACTCCCTTCTTCGAGTGTATCTTGAGCAAGGGGTCCCCCTCCCCAACCAAAGCATGATGGTAAGCTTGAGGAAAAACAAGTTTGTCACCTAAAAACCAGAGGAAGAGGTAGTTGTTGCATAAGAAAGTTTACCCACATAGTTGGGGTCAGCAACTTGCAAAGCTGCATCCATATGAATCCAGAAAGAACCAAGGGCATAAAACAATCGTAGGAAGGAGAAAAAAATCAATCCAGAAGCGTGAATCCAATGGAACAGTAACTGCCAAAATCAAAAAATGCAAACCCGGGAAACACAAAAACCTCAAAACAAACTTCCCCACCAAGTAGAAAGAATCCAACTTACTAATGGAGATCCCATCAAGCAATTTTGGGCACTGAAACTAAGTGCAGCCAAATGAAGGAGAAGATGTGCATCCATGGAAACCAAACCCTAGCAGAGCAAAGCTTGCCGCCATTTTTTT
>NW_018227346.1:0-1740 GCF_001263595.1 Phalaenopsis equestris
TGGTTTTATGGTTATCCTAGCAGTTTTGGTTTTCAAGTAGGGTGGCATTGTTGTTTAGCATGCAAGTTTTGTAAGCATAAAAGTACAGCATAGTACAGTATGAAGTTACAAGAAAAACGACACTGTATACTATAAAAAGTGTACCTGGCGAGTCTTCTCGTTCCACCACCTGAAACTCAAAATGCATGTGAGAGCACTTTATGCAAAGCGAAAAAGTAAGGTTTTAGTGATCTACTCAACCTTAGGTCATATCTTGGTGGGCTCCTATTAATTTGATTAAGGGTGATTTTTGTTAAGCAAAACATATTAAGTTTAGTAGACCTCCGAGATATCCAACAGGTTTGAGAAAGAAGCAGGTCCATGCTTCCCTTTTACTGCCTGGTAAAAAGTCTCGAGCTCTTTTTAAACTTATTATATTGCTTAATAACCCATAAATACCTTTAATGCTCAATGAACATTGATGTTTCAATTATCCTGAAGAGTAAGGTAATTATCATTTATAATTTAACTTGAGGATTATGTGGGTAAAGACCCTTAAAGGGGCAAGTTAATGTTATTAAGACACTTCGCCAACTTTTTAATTTGGGCTTGTAGTGTTTTAAAGATATTCAATTTTTAATTAGGTTCACTTTTCTAATCCTCATTTAACTAAATTGAATTTAGTCTAGGTCACTACTAAGCCCTTTAGACTTTTGATAGATCTCTTAGTTATATATATATATTTTAAAAAAGGTTAAATTTTAAGTGATGATGATTCATTTTTTTTAAGTTCATTTGAACATCAAATAGGGGTGTTAAATTAGTGAGTTATCAACACCTAATATCATACCCCTAGGTCTAGGATCATTTAATTGACTAGACTGCCGAATTTTAATAATTTAAGGACAGTACAAATTTATCCTTTAATTGGAAGAAGTGAGATTAATTTCTATCAATTAATCCCTTGTGTTTCAATCATCAAAATATGTTAATTAGGATCAAAGGTTACCCATTTCCCTTTCTTGAATTAAGCCTAAATGTTAATTAAGGCTAAATTTCTAAAATTACACTTTTGCCCATAAGGCTCTAATACTTCATAATTCATCAAATTCAATTCAAATGGCTTTGGAATTTGCATCCCACCTCACTCATGGGTCAATTAAGACATCAAAGGAGAAAATGTGATTTTTCAAATTTTAATTTAATTTATATATTTATTTATATGCAAAAATAGGATTTTTCAAAGAAAATTCCCTAACTTGACCAAGGTAAAGCCTAATCCCTTGAAATTTTTGCTAGAGGTAGAATTAGACTAGAGAATCATTTGGACCAAATTTCATGATTTTTTGAATTTTATTTCAATTATTAGAATTATTTAAAGTTCTGGAGCATTCATTACTTATAAAATATTTTAAATGTAGAAAATTAAGTTTTATATTTTTATTAAATATCTCTAAGATGAAGGAACCTAAAGAAACAAATTTTACATTTTTCTAGTTTTTCTTTGAATTGATAGAATTATTTTAGTGAAAATCCATTTTTAGCCTTTAAAAATTATTTTAAGCTTCAAAATTCAATATCTTCACTTAGAAAATCAGGAAAAATATTCCAATTATTTTTAAGTGCATAAGAAACAAGTTAGGATATTTTCATGAATTTTATTATTTTTGTGATCTTTATCATTTTTTAGTTATTTAAATATTAAAGAAAGGCTTAAAAATGGAATTTTTATTTTAATTACAAATTTATTTTTAGAAAATT
>NW_018227346.1:3641-10131 GCF_001263595.1 Phalaenopsis equestris
GGGGGTTTTTCTGCCATCCGATAGAGATGTCTTAATTTAGTTGCAGTTGTGGCTTTTGTGATGTTTGTGATTAAATTTTGAGTTAACTTATATTTTGAATGTTGTGGTGGTGAATTTTATCCTGGTTGATTTTTAATTTTGGTTTTGGGTTATGGTTAACATGCAAGCTTATGTTGGTAAATGCAAGCATGAAACATGTAAGGAAGAGGCAGAAGGAAAACAGTACTATAAACTATAAAAGCGTACCCGATGAGTCTTCTCGTTCCACCACCTTTGCTCTGAGAAGGGAGGCTTCAATCAGAGGGGCTCGGCATGTTTGTAGAGGTCTAAGGAGGCTAAGGATTGAGGCTTTGGTCGTGGTGAAAGGTCTAGACCCAAATTCGATCAAGGCCGGATTTGGGTGTTGGTCTTGAGCTATCTTAGAGGCTCTGTATGAGGGAGATTTAATAGGACTTTGTCTTAGTTCAATGTGGTGATGGTGTGGGGGAGTTTAATTTGGATTTGGTGCACTATGGAGGTGTGGTGGAGAATCTCCTGTCTCCAGCAAGGATTTGAGCTCCAAAATTGAACTCTGGCAGAGGGAATTAGGGCAATGGAGTGGTTGGATTGCACTGTGGATGTCTTAAGGAAGCTCAGGGAGTAAGTTTAGAGGCTATCCTTAAGAAAGTTTCAGCACACCTTCCATTGCCATGGAGGTGGAGGTTCTATAAAAATGGCTTAGGGTGCCTCTATGGGCCAATTGAGGGGTGTAAAATGATGCTTATGTGGAGAGCAGAGAAGCTCTAAATTTAAAATGGGATGAGCTGGCCTCTAGGTTTGAAATGGGTTTGGATTTCTTGAGGGTGGCTCACGATTTTGGCTCCTACGGTGACTAGGCTGGTCGACAAGGATAGGGGAGGTGGCCAGAAGGTCAGGTGAGCCAAGGGAATCTGTCACAACAATTTATTTGGGCAGGTGTTTAGTTTTGGAAAAAATCCCTTAAGCTTAAGCAATTTTGGAAATAAATCCCTTGATTTGGGGATCCCTTGTTCCATGTCTTATTTGGGTGATTCCATGGGGTTTGGCTTGGGCAATATGGTCCAAAATTTGGTTGTGGTGGTTTTGCCTTAGACAAATTTGGCTAGATTGGGTCAACTTTTGGTGAAGGGGTCCATGTAGGTCAATTTAGCTAAAGCTTGGCTTTGGGCTAGGCTAGCCATGACCTTGAGCCCAATTGATTGATCAACATTGGGTAGATGATTGTAATGAACATTTTTTTTGTGAAGGATTGAAATGATTTTGAGTTCAATTGGGGGTTCAATTTGAGATATTTTGGAATTTTGGTCTGTTTGGGCATGTTGGACTAGACTTGGGCTTTGGTTGAGCTAGGCTTGGAATTTGGCTCAATTGAATTGTCCAAATGATCAAGGGAGATGTTATGAAGATTTTTCATGATGAAATGGAGTGGAAATTTTGGGGCTAAGGCAATCAATTTGGTGAAATTTTGAGACATGGCCAATTTAGGGTAAATTTGGGGATTTTTTGGATTTTGGTTGAAATTAAACAAAATTGAGGCTTCACTAAGGCCAATTTAAAGTCAATTTTGATGTGTAGGAGTGTTATGAAGAGCTTAGGATTCAAATTGTGACCAATGGAGTAGGTCATGGGGTTCAATTTGGTGGAACCAAGTCATATGGTCAAAATTGGGGTTTTGACTTAGATCAAAATTAGGCTCAAAGAATGTGCCAATTGAGCTTGGATTTGGTTTAGATTGGTCATATGGAAGGTGAATTTGATTTTAGGATTGAAATTGGGGGAGATTGAGACCAAATTGATGGACATTTGAGGTAAATTTGGGGGAAATTGGGTCTTTAAAGGCATTTTGGGGGTTTTGGTCAAAATAGTCAATTTGGTCAAATTGGGTCATGTGGTAGTTAAGAAAAATGAAATAGGGAATATTTGGAAGGTTTTGAGAATTTTTAGGAATTTTCGGAATTTTTGAAATTTTGGGCTAAGGAGGGGCATTTTTGTAATTTTGTAACTTTTGTTGATTTTGGGTAATTTGGATTTTTTCAAAAGTTTTGAAATGATTTTTGAACATATTTTGGTATTTTGGGTAAATATAGAAATTTTGGCCAAATTTACGGTTTCAATGGTACTTAGGTAATTTGAGGAAGTTTAGGGGCAAAAAGGCTAAGTTGACTATTTTTTGTAGAATTGGGGAGCCAATCATCATAAATGAGCTATGGACCAATGGAAACCCCATTTGGGTCCTCTATGTACTGGTCATAGCTAAACCCTAGCCTAGAGCCAGTGGGTTTAGGGGACCATCTACATGAGTCTCCCAAAGGATTAATGGATCAAAATCAAGAAATTTTGCGTTTGTATTTTGAGTGATTGTGAGTGAAGTCAGTACCTTATCTCCAGACCAACACCCAGGGTCAACCCTAAGGTCAAGCAGTCCTATGGGAACTCTCCTTGGGCTCCTCCATAATGACCCCACCTACTAAGTGCTAGAGGTTAGGATCTTTATGTGGAACTTCAAGTTGAGTAAAGAGGAGTTTGGAATTTCTAATGGTGAGGGTTCATTTTCTAATTTTTTAGGAATAGTTAACATGAAAGTCCTATGGCTAGACCTTAGGCCACTAAAGAGAAAAAACTAAACATCAACCAAAGGTGAGGTCAACAAATGGACCCTCAAAAGGTGTGATTTGCTAGGCAAGCACACCGCACGTATTGGCATTCACCGATGTGATCAACAAAACCAATACAAACTCCTAGTTTAGTAGACCTAGAAGGCGGTGTAGAATTGTTATGTTGTTTGTTTCCGCTGGGGAATTAGCAAGTGAATATTTGATCGAATTCAAGAAGTAGGAACTCTCGCTGGGGATTGGAGAGTTGGTTTTGAGTTATCAAGTTTTTGGTGTTCCTAGAGGATGAGAATCAGTATGTAATATTGACCCCGAGGTGGGAATTGAAGTTTAGGTATTGATTCCAAAAAGAGAGTCAGAATTTAGGTACTGACCTCGAAAGAAGGGAACCGGAATTTAAGAATTGATCCCAAAATTAGAATTAAAACTTAGGTATCAATCTCAGGAGAGAGTTGGAAGTTAGGTACCGAACTCGAAAGCAGGGAATCAGAATTTAGGTACTGACCCCGAGGTGAGAGTTACAATTTAAGTAATAATTTTGGAAATAGGGTCAGAAGTTAGGGACCGATCCCGAAAAGAGGAAATCAGAAGTTAGGGACTTCTTTCAAAATGAGAATTGAAAGTTAAGGATCAATCTCAAAAGAGAGTCGGAAGTTAAGGATCGACCTCAAAATAAGTGAATCAGAAGTTAGGGACTGTTTCTAAAATGAGAATTGAAAGTTAATGACCAATCTCGAAAGAGAGTCGGAAGTTGAAGACTGATCTCAAAAGAAGTGAATCAGAAGTTAGAGCCTTAATCTAAAATGAGAATTGAAAGTTAATGATCAATCTCGAAAAAGTGTCCAAAGTTAAAGACAAGCCTCGAAAGAAGTAAAATAGAATTTAGGGACTAATTCTAAAATGAGAATTGAAAGTTAAAGATCAATCTCAAAAGAGAGTCGGAAGTTAAAGACCGACCTTGAAAGAAGTAAATCAGAAGTTAGGGACTAATTTTAAAATGAGAATTAAAAGTTAATGATCAATCTCAAAAGAGAGTCGGAAGTTAAGGACAGACCTCGAAAGAAGTGAATCAGAAGTTAGGGATTGATTCTAAAATGAGAATTGATCTAAAATGTAAATTGAAAGTTAATAATCAATCTCGAAAGAGAGTCGAAAGTTAAGGACCGACCTCAAAAGAAGTGAATCAGAAGTTAGGGACTGATTCTAAAAAGAGAATTGAAAGGTAATGATCAATCTCAAAAGAGAGTCAGAAGTTAAAGACTGACCTGGAAAGAAGTAAATCAAAAGTTAGGGACTGATTCTAAAATGAGAATTGAAAGTTAATGATCAATCTCAAAAGAGAGTCAAAATTAAGGATCGACCTCGAAAGAAGTAAATCAAAAGTTAGGGACTGATTCTAAAATGAGAATTGAAAGTTAATGATCAATCTCAAAAGAGAGTCGGAAGTTAAGGACCGACCTCGAAAGAAGTGAATCAGAAGTTCGGGACTGATTCTAAAATGAGAATTAAAAGTTAATGACAATCTCGAAAGAGAGACGGAAGTTAAGGACCGACCTCGAAAGAAGTGAATCAGAAGTTAGGGACTAATTCTAAAATGAAAACTGAAAGTTAATCATCAATCTCAAAAGAGAGTGAAAAGTTAAGGATCGGCCTCGAAAGAAGTGAATCTGAAGTTAGGGGAAGTTAGGGACTGATTCTAAGAAAGTTAATGATCAATCTCAAAAGAGAGTCAGAAGTTAAGGACCTACCTCAAAAGAAGTGAATCAGAAGTTAGGGACTGATTCTAAAGTGAGCATTGAAAGTTAATGATCAATCTCAAAAGAGAGTCGGAAGTTAAAGACCAACCTCGAAAGAAGTGAATCAGAAGTTAGGGATTGATTCTAAAATGAGAATTGGTGGTGTTAAACCCATAAACATGTGTTATGTGAAACAATTGACATTGGTGAGGAAAATGTGCAAAATTTTTTGAGGTTTTGTGCAGAACATGAAATTCCATGAGAATGTGAACAGATTTAGTGCAGACAAAGATAGTCATGTTGCGCGAGCAAAGAGTAAGAGACCTCGAAATCGAGAGAATCAACTCGACAGATTTATTTTCTTTTCTTGTTGTTTCTTGTTGTTTTTATCATCAAAATATGTTTTCAAAAATTTAATTTTAGTTGGTTGATTTTTCAAAAGAGGGTTATTTTGTTGTTTGCTTGTTTGTTTATTTTATTTAAATTTTATTATCGTCAATTTTTTTTTGTTCTTTATTATTTAAAATCTCAAACCAACGTATGGTCTGTGGTTTTTATCCATCGCACAAAAAGGCAATTGACAAAAAGACAATTTTCTGAAAGAAACTTCATTAATCTGTTCCAATAAATGTTACAGATTGAATGTAGGCCAAAGCCTCAAAAAGTACAATATGTTAACTGCATCAAAGTACATCCACAAATATCCCATGTCAAGTACATTTCATAGGTTGGTCATGTCTAATACATATCATGTCTTCTGTGATGTAGTGCAGTAAAGCGGAAAGGAATCCTCTAAATGTCTGTTCCTAGTGTGACAAGCTCCTGATCGAGCAGAACTTCTAAGTCACGCTCCAGGACAAGAGTTCGCTTTGCATGTACTTAGAGGTACAACCCTCTCATAGCTCGTATGGTAGCAGTTCCTCTAATTTTGGATCTGATTGAAATCTATATGACATTTTACTGTTGTTTATTCGTCGAAAGGTTATGGACACCCCACGGTGTTGCACCTATGGAATATAGTATTTGGCGACGACTGCTTCATTTCCTTTAAGGACTAGCACTGAACCAACAGGCAGCAGAATTTCTACAGCTCCTCTGAATTCACCAGGATCAATGATATCAATTTATTTTCCAAATAGGATGTTGTTTTTTTCTCATGAATGAGACTGTGCAGAAAGCTGTCACAAAGTCATGATGATCAATGTGCGGAGGTATGCAGTCTCCTTCATCATATATGTTGATGATGCAGCTGTTAGGGATGCAGTTAGCTGGTAGAATACTCCATGTGACTATTCTGTTAATCATTCACTTTATCATTAGAGGTAGTGGATCCACCTGATTGTGTCTGAGAATCCCAGGAGGATTTCCTTGTCAATCGTTAGTAAAGTTGTAGCAGTAGCCGCACTGGATAGTGATCCTCCCCTTTCCTCGCATCCACTTTCTTGGTTCAGAATAGGTTCTTTCCATAAGCACGCCTGCTCAACCTCTATCTCTCAGGTCAAAAATGCAGTCGAGAATATTTCATTCATCACTTTCTGAGAAGACCCTGGTGTATAATTCCAACTTACACCTCACTTTGCTCATCTTATAGTACTTTGCCATACTGAGAATCGGCTTCTGTTGAGGATATTCCCTCATTTCAACATCGGCGGGAACCCAAGCTGGTGTTGATTCTGGCACTAACGGAATGTGTGACTCGACATCCAAAGGGACTACGGCTCTGGACTCTACGGGACATATTGATCTATTCCCAGCAGGACATACGACTCCCCCCATCGGGCAATCGACGGTCTGAGACCCACCATCGGTAGATGCGTACTCCTCTAAGGTACTGTAGTGCTGTAGGTATAGGACATTATAGTACGGGCATTGCACAAATGCCCCTGTAGCTGAAGCTTGTGCATGTATTTTGGCTTTGCAGGTTGGGCAATCGACGGTCTGAGCCCTCGATAGATGCGCACTCCTCTAAGGTGTTGTAGTGCTGTAGGTGTAGGACATTACAGTCCGGGCATTCCACGAATGCCGCTGTAGATGAAGCTTGTGCAGGTATTTTGGCTTTGCAGGTTGGGCAACTTGTGTAAAGAACATTTGAAGCTGGTGGTATTTCCGGCTCTGTAACAAACC
>NW_018227347.1:0-2134 GCF_001263595.1 Phalaenopsis equestris
CACAGGATGGAAAATATGCATTGATTATAGAAAATAAAACCTCGCCACTATGACAGATCATTTTCCACTATCCTTTATAGATCAAATGCTGGATAGACTAGTTGGGCATAATATTTTTATTTTCTAGATGGATATACTAGTTATCACTAAATACAAATAGCTCCTGAGGATCAAGATAAAACAACTTTTACCAGTTCTTATGGTACATTTGCTTTTAGAAGAATGTCTTTTGGTTTATGTAATGCACCGGCTACATTTCAAAGAAGCATGATAACTATTTTTAGTGATTTAATTGAGAAAGGGATTGAAGTTTCTATGGATGATTTTTTAGTGTTTGGAACTTTATTTGAATCATGTTTAGAACATCTATCAAAAGTTCTTAACGCTGTGAAGAAACAAATTAAGTCCTTAATTTAGAATAATGTCAATTTATGATAGCAGAAGGAATAGTTTTGGGACATCAAATTTCAGAAAATGGTATTGAAGTAGACCCTACAAAAATTCAATTGATTGCTAATTTACCTCACCCAACAAGTGTGAAGGAAATTAGGAGTTTTTAAGGACATGTTGGATTCTACAGGCAATATATTAAAAACTTTTCAAAAATTGCTAAGCCTCTATGCCATTTACTTGAAAAAGATGTAATTTTTAATTTTGATAAAGAGTGCCTAAAAGCTTTTGAATTATTAAAAGAAAAATTACTCACTGCACCGATTATTGTTTCACCAGATTGGGAAAAATCTTTTGAATTAATGTACAATGCTAATAGAAATCTTAATGAATCTCAAATTAATTATACCACAACTGAGAAATAGTTATTAACAATAGTGTATGCTTTTGATAAATTTAGATCATACTTTATTGGAACTAAATGTATAGTGCTTATAGATCATTATGCTATTAAGTATTTAATGAAAAAGAAGGATGTTAAACAAAGATTAATTAGATGGATACTTCTCTTCTTTTGCAAGAATTTGACTTTGAAACAGTAGATAGGAAATGAGTTGAGAATCAAATTGCTGATCATTTGTCCAAGCTTGAATTAGAAAAACCACTCTATTTCGAAAAAAAAAAATAATGAACATTTTTCAGATGAAGAATTGTTCAATGTTAATGAGTGGCGTGTTCCATGGTATGCCGACATTGTGAACTTCATTATTAGTGATATTATACCATATGGAATGACATACCAACAAAAGAGAAAATTTGTATCTGAAGCTAAGACTTATTTTTGGGATGACCCATTTTTATATAAACAAGGAAAAGATCTTATTATTCAAAGATGCAATTATCCAAAAATGTCATAATTTTGATTTTGGGGGACATTTTGGTGTTAATAAAACAACATACAACATTTTACAATCTGGATTTTAGTGGCCTATAATTTTTAGAGATGTTAATGCTTATATCAGAGTTTTTAGGAGGAACGAGTAGACAATATTTTTGGGAGGAACGAGATGCCCCTCAATTATGTGTTAGAACTTAAGATATTTGATGTTTGGTGATTAGATTTTATGAGACCATTTATACCATCTTTCAGAAATTTATATATATTGTTAGCAGTAGACTATGCATCTAAATGAATAGAAGCTGTTGTTTTACCTTGATGTGATGCTCAAAGTGTTGCAAAGTTTTTAAGAATATATTTTATAGATTTGGGATGCCGAGAGTAATCATAATTGATGAGGGAAGTCATTTCAGAAATGTAATAATGGAGAAATTATTAAAGAAATATCATATAAACCATAAAATTGCTACTACTTATCATTCTCAGACGAGTGGTTTGGCTGAATTATCCAATCGTGAAATTAAAAGAATATTGGAAAAATCTGTAAATCCCCACTAAAATGGATTGGTAAGATAAACTTGACTATGCTTTGCGGGCTTATAGGACTGCATACAAAACTCCTATAGGAATGTCCCCATATAGGCTAGTATTTGGGAAAGCGTGTCACTTGTGTCAATTTTGGAAAGCGTGTCACTTACCAGTTGAACTTGAGCATAAAACATATTGAGCGATTAAGAAATTTAATTACATTTTGAAAGATGCTGGTGAGAAGAGGTCATTGCATTTGAATGAGCTTGAAGAGATAAGGAATGAATCTTATGAAAGTGCTAAGATTTATAAAGAAAC
>NW_018227347.1:2163-10695 GCF_001263595.1 Phalaenopsis equestris
TCAGAGGATTCTTACTAAAAATTTTTAGCCATGGCAACAACAAAGGATTCTTACTAAAAATTTTCAGCCATGATAACAAGTTTTGCTTTATAATGCAAGGTTGAGATTATTTCTAGGCAAACTTAAGTCAAGATGGATGGGCTCATTTGTTGTGATGAAAGTTTATCCCTATGGAGTTGTGGATATCAAAGATCGTAAAACTGATAAAATATTCAAAGTGAATGGTCACAGGCTGAAATCTTACTTTTTAGGTGACCAACTAAAATTAAATGATTTTCTGATGTTGGATCAACCAAAATAAGTGTTGGTTATGTCGGGCTAACAACATTAAACATGCTCTGTGGGAGACAACCCATAGTATCTTTGTTTTTATTTTTATGTTGTTGTGTGTGATTTAGAAAATTTTGGTACTATTTTGACCATATATTGAATTAATGATTATTCTAAGACCTTAAAAGATGACTTAGACATGTTAGAACGAATGTTTACAACTTTAGGACATGCCTGGGAGTTATAATAAGAGTTTTAAGCCTATAAATAGAAGAGACTAACTATAGGCCATAATTTGTTCCATCAACTAGAGAGTGGAATTAAGTTCATGATTTAATGTTTATGTGTGTAGTCTTTGTTTATGTTAAGTGTTTTAATGTGTGTTTTATGATTTGAAGATATAGTATTATGCTTAGAAATTTTCTCATTCGAGACTATTTGGATTGAGAATCTATGTATTTAAAAGTGTTTGTAATTATTTGTGAATTAATATAAATATTTTGTTTGTGTAAAATTTTGTGTTATTTAGTGTTTGAATCGAATTAGTTAAGATTGATGAATCTTGAGTAAGAGAAGAGATAAGAGGTGAGGAAATAGTTATTACAATGTTTTAAAACAATATAGGGTTGGTTCACTTTGGCTAGACGTGCATTTTACTTAAATAAAAAAAATCAAAATTTATGCATTGACGCCTAAGTACCAAAACTCAAGCGCTGCTAAATAGAAAGACGTATGCCTAAGCACTGAACCATTCACGCTTAAGCGCTAGTTCACGAAAACCGGTTTGTGAACGACTTTAAGTGATTTTTTGGGCCAAAAATCTCCATTTTTTCCCAACTTCATCTCCTACCTTCAGTTTTCACAATTTGGAGAGCACAATTTGGAGAGCTAGGGCATCATCTTAAGTGAAGATTTCTTGGTTTTTTTAAGCCAAAATTGTTATATTTGATCTTCCTGAGGTAAGAGCTTCATTTATATGCAAAATTTTTTGATTTTCACCATGTATTTTGAGCACATTCATGAGAAACCTGAAAATCACCATTCATGGTGAAAATTTGAGAAAAAATTATGAAAAATGCATGGATTTGTTTTAATGTTTTAGGAGTTGAGTTTAGTGATTTGGAGTTGATTTTGGAATTTATTTTAAAAAATTTATGTTGAATTTTATACATTTTTTAAAATATGGCACCAAGAATGAAGAGAAGCAAGGGAAAAGCTTCATTTGGTTCAAGTAAATTTGTCAGTTTGAGAGCTCATGATTGATACAGTGATGCATTGCATTCAAGGAAATTAATTCCTGAGCGATGTTTCAAAAGTCTAGGAGGAGCTGTAGAAGAGTTGATTGTTAGCCGCCAGTGGGAGTGGTTCTATTATTTTTCTGTTGTCATCGTGATTTTTGTGGTACGAGAGTTCTATGCTAATCTCTCTGAGGTTGATGAAGAAGGATTCATAGTGAGAGGGAAGACAATACCATTTTCTCCTGAGGTAATTAATCAATTTTATCATTTACTCTCGAGTACTTTGTGTTTTTATTCAAACAATAGTCCTACTGAGGAGGAGCTAGACAAAACTATTTCATCTTTGACTGCTAGGAGAGGGTTATGGAAGATTACAAATGAAGAAGAGTAAACTTTTCTACTTCAAAGTTGGATGCCACTACAAAGGCATGACATTATTTTATTTCTGCTCGTCTATTGCCTACAAATCTTTTAAGTGAAGTGAGTCGAGATCGAGCAAACTTGAGCTACTCTATTAAGCAGTCCAAGCCTATTGATATTGGAGGTTTGGTTTATGAAGTTATTACCAGTTCTGTTGTCGCTGCTACTACTGCAGGTTTGGGATTCACATCCTTAATCTTTTCTTTATGCGAGCAAGCTGGTGTTAAATATGATAGTTGGGAGGAGATCTTACAGCCATTGAAGCCCATTACTAGTGTGAATGTGAAGACTTATTCTCATCATTCTATTTTTGGTTGGTAGGGTGGATTCTCCAGTAATTCTGCTACCTCTACTTCACGAACTTCTTCTTCACATGCTTCTACATTGGGGGGTCAAACTTCTGGACTAATTCTCAGTCATAGCTCATGAAAAGGATATTGAATAATGTTATTTATACCAATGAAAAGGTATCAAATTTAAAGCATTTTGAAGAGCATACGGATAGGTATATGAAGAGACGAAGTGATTATGAGGAGGAATACAACATAACTATGGAGCATATCAATAGATGTAATCAAGATGTAGTATTTCCTCAATATCCCAAATATCCGTCATATGAGCCTACATTTTTTTGGCATACTGACGATAGTGATGAAGAAGAGGGTGATGATTAGTTTGGATCCTTAGTTCTTTTTTATGTTTTTAGTTTTTGTATTGTTATGAACTGTTGTTGGTACTAGTATTCTGTAGTTTTTGTTATGTGTTTAGTTGTGATTGTAAAGACTAATACTTTTTGTTATGTTGTGTTTTGTTTCATACTCCTACTGTGATGTATTTGTGTTTATTTAGCATGTTTTAGTGGTAGTAATTGTTTTAATTGTGTTGTTGTATTTAGTTAGTGTTTGTTGAACTTAATTCTAGAATCTTTGAAATGTTTAGAATTTAGCTAACATGCTAGTTAAATCTACATGTTTAAAATTTTCAATTTACTAAAAGTTATTTTTCTTTATGTTGCAGTCATGTATGTTTGTTAGTGTGTTTATTTGTTTTTATGTTATACTCCACTACATAGGAATCTGATGAATATCTATATCTTAAGAAAATTAAAATTTGATCAATTAAATTTTTACTCATGCTTTTAATTTTCATACTTGCATATTTAGGACATAAAAATTTCTGCAAGCATGTTATAATTAGTTTTCATTCTTTCTTATTTATATATGATGCTAAATTTTTTTTATTTCTATTAAAAATTTAAGTTTGGGGGATGAAAAATTTTAAAGAAACTTAAAAGTTTATTTGTTCTCAAATGTATTTCAAATAAATTTGATTTTGATTTGAAAAATGATTATGTATATGAAGTTATATTAGGGAAGTAAAATTTTGATTTTAGAAATAAGCAAAAGAATTTAGTTAAAATTTATAGTAATGAAGAAATACTTAAGGTTACAAATTTTTAGTGTGGAAAATGCTAAGTATTGTGTAACTATCTTTAGGAAGACAAATTTTATTTTTGAAGAAGTTAGAAATTTAGACCTTGTATTTTCATAACCTAAATTTCCTTTATTGAAATTAATTTTCAAAACTATTATTATGTTTTTAAGTGAAAGAAAAATATCAACTCTTTGCTTTAGGAAAGGAAGAGTGGAATTCAAAACTATTAAATATCTATCCAGATATAGTAATCCTTGCCTGAGAAAAAAAAAAGAAAAAAAGAGAAAAATAAAGAAAAAGAAAAATAAAGAGAAAAAGAAAAAGAAAAGAAAAGAAAAGGTTGAAAAAGAGAGAAACTTAAGAATTAGTGCCTAATCAAAAATTAATTTCACATATGATCTTTTCGAAGTATAAGACTTAAGAAACTCTTAGACTTAATTATATAATATAGTGAGTAAAATTATGCTTAATAAAAATTTTTAAGTGGAGATGATAAAATGCCTATATTAGGAACTCATATTTTCATATTTCTTAACATTAAAAATTTCTAAACTTTAAGTTGGTCTCATATATATATATATATATATATATATATTGGACTACTATATTTCTACATCAAAATTTTGGTAACTCCTAAAGAAACTCACACACATTATCTACTTATGTTGGTTTTTAAAGATTGAAATGTCACTTGAGGACAAGTAACATCTTAATTTTGAGGGATTTTGATACACCTAAAATATATAGTATTTTTATGCACATTTTTATACCTATTTTTGAGATACTATGCTTTAATGAAGGGTATTTGTATGTTTTTCTTTCAGGTACACTCAAATGGATGAGAAATGATAAAAGGAGTGAAAAAGGGTCAAATTTGGAGCAAAAATGAAGAAATGTACAAAATGAAATGGGGTGCTTAAGCGCCCAAGTCTGATGCCTAAGCACCAGAGGCTCCACGCCTAAGCACTAGGTACCCCGCTCTTAAGTTCCAGAAGTAGTTACTTGATGATATATTTAATTTGAATGGATTTTTGAAGAGGTTTTTGAAACAACCCTTGATAAAAAATGCAGCAAATAGCCATGGACACGAAAATTCATTCATTTGGCTTTTGAGTAGGCAACTTCTAGAAGATTCATTGAATGGAGACACCTTTTTGAAGAGACACCAAGACACCCCTTGGATTTTTATGAGAAAAGACTTAGATTTTTCAAGAGAAGAGGCCAGCCACCCATCAAACTTTACAGCCATCATCCATCTAAGTAAACCGCCGCCGCCGGCCACCTTTCTTTTTATTTTGAGTTTTAGTTTGTATTATGAGTGAAAGAAGAGAATTCAATGGAACTTCAAGACAATGATTGGAGGGGATTTGAGATAAGTGTTTATCTTTGTGACTACACTTGGTTTAAATTTAGATTTCTTGTTTGTGTGCATGATTTCTACTTTTAAACTCATGTGATTTCTACTTTCAAACTTAAGTGTTGTTGTGTTTTCTCCATGAATTCTGCTTGAGTAGTTCCCTTTATCTTTTTTTTTTAAATGATAAGTGATTAAATATTTAAATGAAGTTTGGTGAAGTGTTAGGCTTCAATGTTGGAAGAAGTTGTGATGATTTGAAACCTTGCACTTTATCATTTCTTGATTTGACCAATTAAAATGTTAATACCTGTTGTGAGAATATGTAAAACTCGAGATGGTATTGTCTCAGTCAGTAAATGGTTAGAATCACATATTGATTTCATGAATGAGAATGTAGTTCATGGGGTTGAGTGCAATTAAATATGAAAATAAACTTTTAAAGGGTGTAGATTTAGTGGACTTTAGAGTGACAGGCTAAAGCCCCCAATTTGATTTATAGTTTTAGGTTTTAATACGAGATGTTAACATCTCATATATAACAAAACAAAAATTTCATATATAAAAGAAAGTTCATACAATAATAATAAACAAACAACACTTATCTGAATCTCTTTCTCAAAGCAAATCCCTTATAGCCTTTCCTAGGAAATGTAGGAACTCTCCAACACTCTTAAAGAAAGATTCACAATTAATCTCAATACAAAAACTCTAAATTCTTAAGGGAAAATCACTAATAGACTCCAAAATGGCGGTGGAATGAGGATGGAAAAGTGTATGGCATGTAAGAGAATGAATGGTGGTGAAGAATGGAGAAAATGAGTTGGCCTCAAATACAACCTAGGGTCGGTTCTCCAATAGTTGCACCCAAAAACTCTTCAAAAAGCATCCAAATTCGTCGAATCTTTTAGAAATGGGGTCTAAACTGACACTGGGGCCATCAGAACCAGTGGTTCATAATTTAATTCCCTCTTCTCTGTTAAATGGCGCCGTCGGCGCTGAACAAGCTTTTAACTTCTCCATTTTTGCTCCAAATTTCATCTTTTTTGCTTCCTTTTTGCTCCAAGTCCTAAAATTCAACAACCTGCAATAAAACATTAAAAATACCTTCCATTAAAGTGCAATATCACAAAAAATGAGTATAAAATATGGGTCAAAAAATGCATATATTTTTGGTGTATCAAAATCCTCCAAAGTTACATGTTACTTGTCATCAAGTAACTCTTTTACTACTAAAAATATGACTTATGGTAAAGAATTTAACTTTTAGATTTTCATATTTTTGTCCACTAAATACAATAGCATAACTTAAGAAAAATTCAGAACAACTCTAGTTAATGCCAAAGGTATAAGAATATTCATCAATCAAGTCTAAGATTTCTGATTCTCTATTCTTTTCATGAAAAAATGCAAATTGTCATATTAAAGTCACTTAGAGTATTCATATGAAAAAAAACTTCTTGAAACTTTACTATTAAATAAGTTAATACTCAAATATAAGTTTAGAAAATGTAGCTAAGCCTTCTTCTTTAAGTTGATTCAAGTGAAGCCAATTTTTAATTAGGCATCTCCTTAAGCTTCTCCCCATATTATCTTTTTCTTTTCTTTTCTTTTCAGGAACCTTTTCAACCCTTTTTCTTTTCTTTTCTTTTCTTTTCTTTTCTCTCATTTTTTATATGTGAGGATTACTATATGGATAGCCTTTAATGATTTTGCACTTCACTATCCTCTTCTTAAAGTAAAAAACTTTTCACATTTCTTCACTTAACAAATTTATATTAGCTTAAAGATTTCATAAAGTTTAATTCTTTTCTTTTTACATGATTCTTTAAGATTTTTAATTCTTCAAAAATACAAATTTCTTTACTTAAAATAGAAATACACAGTCTTATTCTCTTATACCAAATATCTTACTCTCTAAAATTAACCTTTATTATTGAAAACTTTTACTTAAGTTTACTATATATTTAGAAACATAGATATAATTATCTAAATTTATTTATTTAAATTTATCCCCTCATACCAAAGTTCATGTTAAATTTAAAAATTTTGAAAAAATAGCTAAGTGAGGACAAATAAAATTAATTTTCTTTCTTTAAAAAGAAATTTTTCTCCCCCCTTAAACTTAAATTTTTAAAAGATTTAGCATGAAGAACTGAAAAATAAAGGGTGAAAGAAAATATTAAATACATAAGGAAAATACTTACCTATTGAAGGTTCTGATTTTGAAACTAAGCTGAATTTTAAGGAACAAATAGTTTTACAATTCTACAGTTCACAACTTAATACTAAAATAAAATGAAGTCTCACTATCTAACAATAAACAATAAAAAATATAACAAAAAGAAACAAAAAAATAATAAAGTACAATCAAACATAAACTAAAAGAAAAGATCCAACTAACATATCATCAATCATCTCAATGTATTTTCTTCCTCACCCTCCCCCCTACCTTTTTTGTTAGAAACTGACCTTCTTAAGGTCCCTCATCTTAGATTTGTGACTGATTTTGAAATGAAGTAAAATATTTTCTTATACATAAGCAACATCATATTCGAACTTCTGTCTTGTCAAATCATCATTGTGTGCATTTATGGCCTCCAGATTTTCCATTCTACTCTCTATTCTCAAGATATCTCCTTGTTTGATCATCATCTACTCCATAAGTTCTTGGATAGTAGGGGTGCTAGAATTAGTACTTGAAGTAGAAGGAATATCCCTGGCCCTACTTCCAGATCTCCATCCAACATGAGATTCATAAGTCTTTATATTGGCAGGCCCAATAGGTTTTAAAGGTTCAATCTTCTCCTCATCCACCCTAAAATTAACTCCTGCCTGTTCACATAGTGTGAAGATCAGGGCAGGGTGTGCTAAACTACTAGTAGTCTCTTTAAATGCAATAGATCGAGTGTTTGTATAAATAATAGAGCGAACATCTATTCTTCTCATCTACTGGAAATAAAAGTTCAAGATGATATTATTATTAAAAACTTCATTATGATGATTTATCGGTATCATTCTTCCAGAAATAAAGTAGTATCAGGCCTTCGATACTACATTTAACATAGAAAGAGGAAAGTTTACCTTAACACAATTTTTCACTTTCCAAGTTCCTCTTTCATCAGTAAGAAAAGAAATAACCTCATCCAAGGCCTCATTCGTAGCAGAAAATGATTTATACTGACAAATGTACACATCTTCCAACTGATAAAATTCATTAATCTTTCTTGGAGTAAACTCCACCATTTTCCCAAAAATAAAAACAAAGTCTTCAAAAGTCTCTTTAAAATTGACATAGAATTCCATCACTACACCAATACTCACATCGGAAGTAAAATAACAAAAATTTTCCCACAAGCATTAACTAATCGCTCGACTTCTCCACTCGGATTTTTAAATCCAAGATCCGGAATCACTTTTTTATTTTCAAGTAGACTATGGAGATGAGCACTAGCTTTGAAGTTGACAAACTTTTGTTCATCATAGTCCACTTTTCTCTTTCCTTTGTTCATGCTAGGTGCCATGGTAAATATAAAAAACAATTTATAAAAATCCGAACAAATTCCCAAAATTCCAAAAATCACAATGTAAAATGCTTAAAACTTAAATCTACTAAGTAAGAGTTCTTCAATAAAGGATTTTCTCAAAATCTCTAAGAAATTCCAAAATTTTCATATCTCGGCAATGTGAGATAAATCCTTGGTGAAAATAAAAATTTTTAGTTCAAAGTGTAGCTCTTACCTAGAGAAGATGAAAACCTAACTTCCTTTTCCTTAAAATCGCTTCAAATCTAAGCAAAATCAAGCCGTCGGTGCA
>NW_018227347.1:18145-27740 GCF_001263595.1 Phalaenopsis equestris
AACGAACAAATCTTTGTTCGTGTTTGACTCGTTAACTTAGCGAACGAGCCGAACACGAGCTATTCGCGAACAGCAAGCAGTTTTGACAGCCCTACAAGAAATGGAATCTAAAGAAAACAAAATTGGGGCATTTACATACATACCACTGTATTCTTATACAATTAAACTTCACATGACTAACGGCAACCTTGAATGTCTAAGTCGGTTTCCTCATAAGCCTCCCAAACCATCAGTGATAGTTTCAATACCAAACAAATAAACAAATACTAAAAAAAATAAATAAATCAATAACATATATCTTTTGTTCAAGGTCAATTGAATGTTCCTCATCACCTTCCTCAACGAAGAACAAGAAATGAAATCTAAAATTAAATAACAAGATAACACTTGCTATTGAACTTATATGAAGTCAAACTTCACATGATTCACCGTATTTGTTGGCATCCTTGCATGTCTGTACAAATTGCCTGCTAAGCCTCCCTCACAACATCCTCAATAATTTTAGCACAAAGAAAATTTTCATCAGCCATTAAAAGTCAACAGATGATTCGTCATCCCTTCCCTCAATGAAGAACGAGAATCTAAAAATAAAATAAAAAACCGATATTTACATACATACCACTTAATGCTCATGTACTTAAGACCACATGCTTCTCCTTATATAATGGCAACCTTGCATGTCTATACGGGTCGCCAGAGAAGCCTCCCCCCAAGCCTTCTCAAAAGTTTTAGTACAAAGAAAATGTTCATCTTTATTTCAAGATCAATCACGGATTCTTCGGTGCTTTTCTCAACATATCACCCAATTCCTATGTAATTGCATATATAACAGCTAAACTTTAAAATGGTTCGCTTCATTTAATGGCAGCCTTGAATGGCTATATGGGTTGCCTCAAAAGGCATATCGTCC
Source organism: Phalaenopsis equestris (assembly GCF_001263595.1). NCBI lineage: Eukaryota > Viridiplantae > Streptophyta > Magnoliopsida > Asparagales > Orchidaceae > Phalaenopsis > Phalaenopsis equestris. Next base: position 19,056 of record NW_018227347.1, read on the forward strand.
TGGCCATCCTCAATAGTTTCAGTGCAAGGAAAAATTCCCTCTTTATTTCAGGATAATTCGATGATTCATCCTTGCTACCCTTAATAGAGAACAAGAAATGAAATCTAAAAAAATAATAACGGTGACCTTGCATACGTACCACTGAATTCTTAAATATTTAAACTTCACAAAAAATGAAATTTAAAAATAAAATAAAATAGGGACTAAACATGCATACCACTGAATTATAATGTATTTATTTTGGGGCATTTACATACATGCAGCTCAAGTCCTACTTATTTACATATATAACGCCTAAACTTTAACATGGTTCGCCTTTTTTAATGGTAGCCTTGCGAGTCTATATGGGTTGCCTGAGAATCCTCTTCCCAGGCCATCCTCAATAGTTTCAGTGTAAGGGAAAATTCCATCCTTAATTCAACGTCAATCAATGATTCATCTTCGTTTCCCTCAACAAAGAAAAAGAAACGGAATCCAAAAATAAAAATAAAAAAATGGAAAGTTTACATATATACCGCACAATTCTTATGTATTGAAACTTCACATGGTTCCCGTTATTTAATGGCAGCCTCGCATTTTTATCCAGGCTTCCTGAGAAGCTTCCCCGATGCCATCCTCGACAATTTGAGAACAAAGAGAAACTACATTTTATGTTCAAGGCCAGCTGATTATTTGTCATCACTTCCCTCAATGACGACCAAGAAACAGAATCTAAAAATAAAATAAAATTTACATACATACCACTGAACTCTCACATATTTAACTTTCATAAGGTGCGCCTTGTTTAATTGCAGCACAGCATAGTAGAATTTAGAGAATACTGTGAAACTAGATTTAGCAAATTTTGAATGGATTAAAACCTGGAAACTATTAAATGTGAGGGAATACTTGCTTAATTCACATTATCAATCTTCAAACATAAGGCTATATATAAATAGGGAAACCAATCTCTCATAATTTACAATCTTATCAAATATATCTAGCCTAAACATAGAGATGAAATAATTTTATAATAAATATAAAAAAAAAGAAAATAAACAAAAAACAATTTAACAGCTTGATTTGGGCTTGATTTGACTCGGATTAGACCAATTTTGATATTGTTGTGTTTGTCACATCAAGCCGGTCAGTTTGACTAAAAGTTTGCTAAAATCAGAGTTCCAGATGATTTTTAATCAAACATTACTAGCCCAAAAACTTGATTTAAGATTAGTGTCGGAAAATGAAAATTTGTTGGTAGTGTATCAAGGACTTCAAATGAATCTCCAAAGTCTTCTAAAGCAGCCATCAATCATTCTAAAGATGGAACATATATGGGAACGACAAATAAATTCAACCCATTAGAAACACCAATTGCCCGTTAAAATTTTTCAAGCATGCAATGCAGGTCATATAGATGTAAACATTATTAGTAGAATTCAAGTTGGATGGTTAAATTGTAGGAATGCATCGAGTCTAGTGTGTGATACAAAAGTACCGCTTAAGGTCGGTTTGGGACAACTGCTGTTGAAAAATAATCTGTTGTTCAAAAAACTACAATAGCTATTATAATTTTTTTTATTTTTTGGGAAAATCAGACCGCAGCTAGAAAGTTGTCACCGCATCTGGCCAGGAACGGAGTGAAAACGCTGATTTAGTGGTTTCAAAACACAGCTTTTTGAAAAAACTACCAAAACGCAGTTTACCCAAACGGGTCGGTATGTTTCAAATCCACTGCACCAAATAAGCTGCCCCAAATGGGGACTTAAAGGAATATGGTAACAGATGGTGGTGAAATCTGTGATGCTTTATGACACATAATGTTGTCCGGGAAAAAAGAAGCATAAAATTAAGTGTTGCTGAGATGAGAATGCTCAGGTGAAACTCAATAGGACACAATGAAGAAAAAGGATTCATGTGGCCGACCCCACTTACTGGGATAAAATGCTTCTTGTTTTTGTTGTTGTCGTCATTGTTGCTAAAATGAGAATGCGTAGCAAAAGTGAGTATATTTGGAGCTCAACTTGATTCTACCATCAGCCTAAAAAAAAAAAGTTAACTTGAGTTCATGTCAATGATTTTGCCATCACCTAATTGTCTGTTCCTAGGAGAAAAAATTGTGTAAGAATAATCAAATACAAATTTGTTATATGGAAAAAACATTTGCTCAAATAACAAGGCATTCAACGTAAATTACAAAAGCTTTAAATTCTATCTCAAAGAATAATTAATCTCAGGTGTTATCTTTTGCATATAATTCTCATGTATTTACAAAGCACAAAGTTCTTGTGTATCTAACTATCTAACACCCAACCTCTAAATCACACCAAAAATCACTAACCAAAAATCACTAAAAAATCACTAACATTAATTTATCTGAAGAAAAAAACACCTTTCCATGTGTAGATTTTGGTGTAATTTAGACACTAAGATGTTATACAAAAAAATATAAAATTTTATGTGTTAAATGTATAAACACATCAGAATTATGTAATCCTCCTAACATATCAATGTCATTTTGACCAAAGGGTGTCCTATTTTCATAGGATTCTTTTCCCACTCAGTGTAAAGAACAAGAGAAACTACAAGCATATGGGGCAAATCTCATGCCACATTACTAAGCGCGCAAGGTAAGTCTTCTCATAAGAAAAAAAGGAGAATACTTAAATGGTTTGCATACTTATCAAACAGATAAAGAGAGAAGAAACCTTCTTCCCTCCTTCTAAGACGTTCAAAACCTAATAATTTATGAACAGGATACTAAGAAACTCTACAGGCCATTCTCAATGACTCAATTGGCTGAGAGAAGTGAGAGAGAGAGAGAGACCATAGTAATCTTTAAATCCAACCTTCAACCCCTCACATATTCATACGGGTTGCCGGAGAAGCCGTCACAGGCCCTCCTTGATAGTTTTAAAACAATGAAAATTCCCATCTTTAGTTTAAGTTGAATCAAGGATTCATCACTGCCTCCCTCAAGGAGCAAGAAATTGAATCTAACGAAAATAAAATTGGGGCGTTTGCATACATACCACTGAATTCTCATGCAATTACACTTCCCATGGCACACCTTAATAAATGGCAACCTTGAATGTCTACGTCGGTTTTCTCAGAAGCCTCCTCCAAACCATCAGTGCGATAGATTCAATACCAAAAAAATAATTATAAAAATTAATCAATAAATAAGGAGTGAGGGTTAATAGAAGAATTATAGAGATATTACATTTATATGTGTTAAAACAATGGATAACCTCAAAACTTTGAGATGAGGCATGCCTCAGCTCGCGTGAGGCACACTCCTCACCCTAGGACAATAAGATGTACAAATTATTGTGAATATTAAAAAACAAAAGAGCAAAGAAAGGCCTTATGATGTTCCTCAAATTATGCAATTTTAAAAACATGTGTCAACAATTAAAAAAAAAATCTTTATTTCAAGGTGAATTGCTGATTCTTCATCTCTTCCCTCACTAAAGAACAAAAAATGAAATAAAAAATAAAATAAAAGTAAAACACCTAAGACCATTAAATTGTTATGTATTTATACTTCACATAATTTACCTTATTTACTAACATCCATGCATTTCCATACAGGCTGCCTGAGATACCTCCCTCAGGCCATCCTTAATAATTTTACTACAAAAAACAAAATTCTATCATCAATTCAAAGTCAATTGATGATTCATCATCGCTTCACTCAATGAAAAGCAAAAAAGAAAATCGAAAAAATAAAATAAAGAAGATTTACATACCAGTGAATGCTTATGTATTTAAACATCATATGGTTCACCTTATTTAATGGCAACCTTACATGCCGATATGGGTTACCTGAGTAGCCTCCCCCCGGCCAACCTCAATAATTTCAAAACAAGGAAAATTTTCATCTTTAGTTCAAGATTGCATCTCTCAACGAAGATAAGGAAATGAAAAGGGATATTTACATACATACCATTGAATTCTTATGTATTTAAACTTCACATGATTCACCTTATTTGATGGCAACCTTCCATAACCTTCCATATCTATATGGATTGCCTGAGAAGCCTCGGCCCAGAGCATCCTCAACAGTTTTAGTACAAGGAAAAATTCCCTCTTTAAGATCAATTGTCGATTCCCCATTGCTTTTCTCAACCTACCACCCAATTCCTATGAATAACATGATTCACTTTATTCAATGGCAGCGTTGTATGTCTATATGAGTTGCCTGAGAAGCCTTCGCATAGACCATCCTCAATAGTTTCAGTAAAAGGAAAAATTCCATCTTTATTTCAACATCAATCAATTTTCATCATGACTTCCCTCAATGAAGAACCAAGAAACAAAATCTAAAAAAAATAATAAAGAAATTTACATAAATAGAACACAATTCTTACGTATTTACATTTACATATCTCACATTTAAACGTTCATATTTATCCACATGGTACTTTGGTGCTTTAAAATTCCATCCTCAATAGTTTTAGTGTACAACAACAACAACAACAAAGCCTTAATCACACTACGTGGGGTCGGCTTGCATGAATCCCTTTTCTCCATTGCATCCTATTTAGTGTCATATCTTCATTTATTTCTAATAAATTAAGATCATTTTTTATACGATAAATCCAAGCCTTCCCAGGTCTACCTCTGTCTTTCTTAAAAAGTCAAATCTAAAACATCTACTCTCCTAATCGGATCCTCAGATGGTCGACGTTTAGTAATTTTACATACATAATAGCAGCTTTGTTGAGGGAAATGATCTGTGTAAGGAAAAATAAATTTGCATACCACTAAATTCTTAAATATTTAAATTTCACAAGATTCACCTTATTTAATAGCAGCCTTGCATGTCCAAGAGACCATCCTCAATAGTTTCATTACAAAAAAAAAAAAACATCTTTATAACATGAATCAATAGTTTTCAATTGATTCCTTCAACAAAGACCAAGAAATAGAATTTAAAAATAAAATGAAAATGGGGAATTTACATACATATCACTGAATTCTTATGTATTTAAACTTCACATGGTTCATTTTATTTAATGGCAGCAGAGGAGGTCTATACAAGTTGCCTGAGAACCCCCAAAAGGAAAAATTCCATCCTTAGTTTAAGGTTAATCAATGATCCATAATCGTTTCCCTCAACAAAGAACAAAAAAACAAAATCTAAAATATAAATAAAAAATAAAAATAGAAAATTTACATACATACACCATAATTCTAATGTATTTAAAACACAACCACCCCCCACCCCCACCCATCTTCGATAGTTTGAGAAAAAGAAAAATCCCTTCCTAAGTTCAAGGTCAATCAAAGATTAGCCATCACTTCCCTAAACAAAAAACAAGAACGGGGATCTAAAGTTAAAATAAAGGAAGATTTGCATACAAACCACAACATTCATATGCATTTAAATTTTATATGGTTCACCTTGTAAAATGGCAGTTCAACAAAGCAGAACTTAGTAAATCCTGAGATCCCAGATTTTGTCAATTTTGAGAAGATTAAAACCAGAAAACTGTTAAATCCTAGGAATATAGGTTTCCACAGAAGCCTCCCCCAAACCATCAGCGCAATAGTTTCAATACCAAAAAGTAATTATAAAAATAAATAAAATCAATCTTTAGTTCAAGGTCATTTGATGATTCTTCATCACTTTCCTCAATGAAGAACAGGAAATGAAACCTAAAATAAAATAAAAATAGAACACAGTTGCCATTGAACTCATATGTATTCAAACTTCACATGATTCTTCACCTTCATTGCTGGCATCCTTGCATGTCTATACAATTTGCCTGAGAAGCCTCCCTCACAACATCCTAAATAATTGTATTAGAGAAAAAAATTTTCATCAGCTATTCAAAATCAATAGATGATTGGTCATCCCTTCCCACAATGAATAAGGAGAAACAAAATCTTAAAATAAAATAAAAAAGGGAGATTTACTTGCATACCACTGAATTACTTGCGTACCACTGAATTCTTCAGTATTTAAAGATCGCATGGTTCACCTTTTTTAATGGAACCTTACAAGTGTTAAAAATTCATGTTTAAACTTTATGACAAATTCTAAAAAACACACAATAGTCAAGATCTTTTAAATTCATGATTTTTACATATCTATAATAAAGTAACACATATCTGCAACACATACTTGTATTCATGATGATAAGATTTTATCTTGAAGAAATTTGATCTTGAAGAGATGAATTTTCTCTCTCTAATCCCTTAAAAATTTATGTACTTTCTTATTGAGGGAAATATACGGAGTGTGTTAGGAAGAAAGAAGACCCGTTTTCTGAATTATGCTATATTTAACTAGCATCCATCAAGGGAATTACAAAAATAATATCATAAGTTATCATAAGTTATGACATAAGTTATGAGTTAAGAAAATAAATAACTTAAGTTATCATGAGTTATAAAAATAAATATCATAAGTTATCATAAGTTATGACATAAGTTATGAGTTAATAAAATTAATAACTTAAGTCATCAAAATAAATCTCATAAGTTATTAAAATAAATGTGAGCCATAAATAAATATTTAACATGTTTATACGGGTTGCCTAAGAAACCTCCACCTAGGCCATCTCAGTAGTTTTAGTAAAAGAAAAAAATTTTCATCTTTATTTCAAGATCAATCACTGACTCGTCATGGCTTATCGTGACTTTTGTCTACATACAGCCCAATTCTTATTTATTTACATATATAACACCTAAACTTTAACATGGTTCACTTTATTTAATGGTCGCCTAGCAAGGCTATATGGGTTGCCTCAAAATGCATTTCTACCTAGCAATCCTCAACGGTTTCAATGCAAGGAAAAACTCCCTCTTTATTTCAGGCTAATTCGATAATTCATCCTTGTTTCCTGTTGTGAGATATGTACTTCCTAGCATAGAAATGAGACGCAAAAAACACAAGCCAACACAGATCGTTTACGTGGTTCGATCCAACTGGATCTACGTCCACGGGAAGGAATCAATTCAATCAGAAGGAATCAATCAAATAGTTCACTAAGGCAAAAGAAATGGAAAATAGATAGTTTATACATAGAGATGAGTCTTCATCTTCCTTCTCTGACCTTCCTCTCAAGCGACACTTTGATACAAGGCCTCAAGATGCTCTCCTCATCTCTAGTTCTCTAGCTATTCTCTCCTCCTTTGTGGTAGCTTAAGATCTCTTCCCTTGCTCTACTAAGCCTCACTAAGCCTCACACCCTCTCTATTCCTCACACCCTCTCTATTTATAGAAGCAAGAGAGTGGTAGGTGGGAGGTAGGTGGGAGGTATGTGAGATGTGATAGGTGAGCGGCACCACATTACAAAAGTGTCATTTTACCTTAATTCAATAATTGGGAGTCAAAATAACAATTCTCCACCTTGACCCTCAATTGAGAAACTTCGAAGTAAAGATTCCCTCCACCTGACCCCTGAGGGGCCCTCAGCCCTTGCTTGAGTTTGTTAAGTCCAAACAGTACATGGGCTTAGCAATCACGGTTCTTCCAATAAGATAGTATAATCACTTTTTCCTAACTCCTATAACGACACGAGAGTCTTTGGTTACTCTGATGCAGCTATTCTCTGTCTTGAACGAGCATCCGCTTGACTCCAACGTACCTAAATAAATCAGATTTTGTTTGAGCTCTGGTACGTACCTGACATTTTTCAGTACTCGTTCAACTTCATCAAACATTCTTATCCTGATTGATCCACTTCCAACAATCTTGATCCACTTCCACCACTTCCAACAATCCTGTGAACTTTATTGTCTTCCAGTAGAACGGACCCATCATTTTCCCATTGCAGTGTCTCGAACCAGTCATTGTGAAGACACATGTAGAAAGAACACCCTGAGTCAAGGATACACTCACTGGATTCAGATTCTGTGATCACCAAGGCCTCAGCAGAATCGTAGTCATCAGAGGCTACGCTTGCTTCTCTTGATTCTTCTGGCTCTTCTTGGTACTTATTCTTCCTGTCTGGGCAATTACTCTTGAAATGATTGTCCTTGTGACAATGATAACACTCAAAAGATCCCCTTGATGACTGATTTCCACCATCCTTGCTTGACCTTGATCTCTACTGACCATTTCTTGAATTTTTCATGTCTGATCTTCCTCTGACAATAAGACTTTCTCCGCTGACTTCCTTGTCCCTGTCATGCTTCCTCTGAAGTTCTTTGGCTCTAATCAGAGATTGAACCTCCTCCAGAGTAATAGTCTGCACCCTTCCATAGAGCATCACATCCTTGAAATGCTCGTAGCTCTTAGGAATAGAGTTTAGCAACAACAGTGCCTTGTCCTGATCATCCATCTTGACGTCGATGTTCTCGAGGTCGTCGATGATCTTGTTGAACTCGTCAATCTGCTCTGAGACAGATTTGTCTTCATACATTTTGAAGGAGTATAGGCGCTGTTTCAGAAAGAGCCTATTAGTCAGAGACTTTGTCAGGTAGAGTACCTCGAGTTTGGCCCAAAGTGCTTGAGTCGTTGTCTCCCTCGACACCTCCCTCAGAACTTTGTCGCCCAAGCTCAAGATTATAAAACTATGGGCCTTGTCCAGTATGACGATCTTCTCTTTCTCGGTCATGTCGGTCGGCAATGCCGCTGACCTTTGCAAGGCTTCTGCAACACCCTGCTGAACCAATAGAGCTCTCATCTTTACTCTCCATAGGCCGAAGTCGTTCTTCCCATTGAATTTCTCAATGTCAAATTTGACGGAA
>NW_018227347.1:28256-35727 GCF_001263595.1 Phalaenopsis equestris
ACCGACCTCTTGCTCCGAAATCCTCTGTTGGCAGCCCTGTCGCAAATTTCAGTCGTTGCTTGCGGACTGTTCTTCCTCCGTCTCGCCAAATTGCACAACATACGGTGCGAATCCAGTCGATCAAAGCTTCCACTGCTCACCGAATCTGTCGCGATTCGGCTGGCCGCGGGGCGGCGATCCGCTTACTCCTCTGTTCGTGAATGTCGAATTCCTCTCCTTCGTCGCTGGCCGCAAACACCTTTATGCGAACACCTCTAGCCAAGAAGTATGAATCTTCCCATAGACAGGGCCAATTGTTGTGAGATATGTACTTTCTGGCATAGAAATGATAAGTAAAGAACACAAGCAAACACAGATCGTTTACGTGGTTCGATTCAACTGGCTCTACATCCACGAGAGGGAATCAATCAAATAGTTCACTAAGGTAAAAGAAATGGAGAATACATAGCTTAGTGGTAGCTTAAGATCTCTTCTCCCTTGCTCTCCTAAGCCTCACACCCTCTCTATTTATAGAAGCAAGAGAGTGGTAGGTGAGAGGTAGGTGGGAGGTAGGTGAGCAGTAGGTGGGAGGTAGGTGAGCAGTAGGTGAGATGTGGTAGGTCAGCGGTACCACATTACAAAAATGTCCTTTTACCTTAGTTTAATAATTGGGGGTCAAAATAACACTTCCCTCGACGAAGAATAAGAAATGAAATCTAAGAAAACAACAATGGCAGCCTTGCATATGAATCACTGAATTCTTAAATATTTAAACTTCACAAAAAATGAAATTTAAAAATTAAATAAAATAGGGACTAAACATACATACCACTGAATTATAATGTATTTATTTTGGGGCATTTACGTGCATACAGCTCAAGTCCTATTTATTTACATATATAACATCTAAACTTTAACAAGGTTCACTTTTTTTAAAATGGTAGCCTTGCGAGTCTATATCGGTTGCCTGAGAATCCTCTTCCCAGGCCATCCGCAATAGTTTCAGTGCAATTTCATCCTTAATTCAAGGTCAATCAATGATTCGTTTCCCTCAACAAAGAAAAAGAAACGAAATCCAAAAATAAAAGAAAAAATTGGAAAGTTTACATGTATACCCTACAATTCTTATGTATTTAAACTTCACATGGTCCCGTTATTTAATGGCAGCCTCGCATTTTTATACAGGCTTCCCCCATGCCATCCTCGATAGTTTGAGAGCAAAAAGAAACTCAATCTTATGTTCAAGGCCAATTGATTATTTGTCATCACTTACCTAAATGAAGACCAAGAAACCGAATCTAAAAATAAAATAAAAAAAATTTACATACATACCACTGAATTCTTATATATTTAACTTTCATAAGGTTTGCCCTGTTTAACGAAAGCACAGCATATAGCATTTAGTGAATCCTGTGAGACTAGATTTTGCAAATTTAGAGAAGATAAAAACCTGGAACTATTAAAATCGCCTCACAGGTTGCCTGAGAAGTGCGAAGCACGTCACCAGGTCATCCTTGATGGCTTGGCCATTCGGAAAAAGCGCTATGCTACACGCTCCAAAATGTTTGGATCTTCTTAAATCTCTCTTTTTTTTCCCTTTAATCCAGATAAATCGAGGAGCATTATGCAGGATCATGGAATCGGAGATTCAAAAATAATAAACACAAAAACAAAAATATTAGGAGGCATTTCAAGCGTGAAGCATGCTATGTCTCTCGCCTAAGCAAGAAAGAAAAGGGTAAAAAAAAATTGAATTTCAAGAGACACGGAAGAATGAAGAACATTTGATCTAGCATAGCTGCGTCCGCACTCCGTGCGTAAAATTTTCATAGAGTGGACTAGATATCATGCACTAGAAGGCTGTTTGGTGAGACTGCTAGATTTGTAAATAGCAATGTTTCGGGTGCTCTGTAAGTAATTGCCCTAAAATAAAAATAAAAAGTGGAAAATTTACATACATACCAAAGAATTCTTATGTATTTAAATTCTGCATGATTCACCTTATTTAATGGTAACCTTGCAGTTCTATGCATGCTGCCTGAGAAGCTTCCCCCATGCCAACTTCAATCGCTTGACAACATAAAAAAATTACAACTTAAGCTCAAGGTCATTCAATGATTCTGCATCACTTCCCTCAATGAAGGACAAGAATGGGAATCTAAAAATAAAATGAAGGAAGATTTACAAACATGCCACTGAATTCTTATGCATTTAACTTTCATAAGGTTCACCATGTTTAATGGCGGCCCATTTCAATAGGACTAAAACCTCAAAACTGTTAGATCCCAAAAATCAGATTGTTGTAACAGCAGTTAATTTTTGTTAATAGGATATCAAACAACTTTTTATTATGTTTTGATCCATCCTCGGAATCATAATATTGCTAAAATATTACATCTGGAATCCTGATATAGGAGAGATTATTCCATACGGAGTATGTACGCAGCTCTACATGTGAACTCCAGTAATATATCGTCAAGTATTGTATCGGGCCCACTTAAAAAAGATTGAAGCAAAACCGTGGAGGTCATTTGGGAAAGTTAGGAGGGTTATTGAGGAATTATCAAGGTATTAACTCTAACAACTCCTTAATAATCCCTAACTCTGCAATAACCACCACAGTTTCACTCCAATAACCCCTAATAATTTCTGAAGTTCAATTTCACAAATCTCCTGCATTCCGCAATAACTCTCAATAACTCCTCCATAACCTCCGTGATTTTATGTCAATAACCCCACAGAACGAATCAGGAAAAAGTGGTAAGCTACACTCCCCAGAGTTTTTTGATATTCTAAAATGACATTGCTTTTTCTCCTCGCCAAATAAACTGAGGTGCATTATGCAGCATATAAAGTCAATTTTTCCTCCCTCTTAATGGATCACGGAATCAGAGATTCGAAAGAAAATAAAAAACAGTAAAAGAAGAACATCTCATCTCTCACCAAGCACACAATTCTTATACATTTACACATCTCACACCTAAACTTTCATATTTACACACATAGCACTTTGCACAAGTCACAGAGGGGACAAGAAGAGTTCATGCTCTCGAAGGCCGCTAGGTGGCAAGATATAAGCAGGATTTATATAAGAAACCAAATATTTCCAAACAGCAAAAAATAAAGACGACTTCACAACGCTGTTTGTTAGCAGGATTTGACCTAAATCCTGACATGCAGCAAAAATGGCAACTTCAAATCCTATAGGACCTTAAATCCCATTTCGCCTCCGTTTTACCTTAAATCCCAGATTAGGAATCCCGTTGGAAGATGGATTTACGGGATTTAGAGAAGCTTGTGCGCGCGAAGGAAAAATATTTCCATACGTAGTCCGGACGGCAGTAAGGAAGAGAAATGAGGGTTAGTGGGGTAAAAGCGGTGTGGAATGCGGGAAAAGAGAGTGGAGGGCAAAGTTTTCTCGAGAAAGAGCGGCTTGAAATAATGAAAATTATTACATCGGAGTCCAATGTGGAATACTGAATTAAATATATAAAAAATGAAAATAACAATAATAACGTGTCAACCGTCCCCAGCAATATGTTATAAAAATATTCTATCGTATAAAAATATTTCTCCACATTATTGATGTGTTATTGAGGGTATAGAAATATTTTTTTTGCCCAATAACACATAATAACACATAATAACACAATTATAAAATCTCTAGCCCGCCGTATAACACGTGGGGCAGCGTTATAACCCACGTTATAAAACGCAGAAAATATTCCCACGTGTTTAACAATTTTGGTTACGAAGATGTAAAGAAATCTCAGACGAGCATTGCTTTTGCAAATGATATACTATTTCGCTCACACTCTGATAATTTTGTATACCAACTCATTAATGAAGCACAAGGAAATGAAACAACAGAACAGATGTTGTGGGGATCATTTAAACATCTGTCTGGAGATCATGATGACGGACTAGCTGGAAAATGGAGATCTTGATTGTGTTATCGTTGTGTTATTGGTGTATTGTGGTAATGTTATTATTGTGTTGTAGTTAAATTATTGTATGTTATACAAGTTTGATCGGTATTATTGCGGTGTTAAATATGTTATAATATAAGTAACACCGCAATAACACAACAATAACACACAATAACACAATAATACAATAATACAACAATAACAAAAGTATAGAACAATAACACAAACATAATACTTCAATAACGCATATATAACACTTATATAACACTATTATAACAATGCAACACAACATTAACACACAATAATACATCTATAACACATCTATAAGTTACAATAACACATAAGTTACAATAACACACAACAACACAACTATAACACATTTATAACACAATTATAACAATATAATACAACAATAACACACAGTAACACATCACACAATGACACATCTATAACATACAATAACACACAATAATGCAGCTTTAACACATTTATAACACAATTAAACAACATAAGACAATAATAACACATCTATAACATGACTATAACACGACCATAACACAACTATAACGCATCACACAACAATATAACACACAATAACACATCTATAATAGGACTATAACACAAGTAAAACACAACTATAACACAACCCTATTGCCATACCACAAATCAACTTTTTCTCTAAAATAAACATTGTAGCACATTACCTCAAAGACTTTGGGAGATCGCTAGCTTCTTCTTCTGTACCGTTGCAGCCTTCCATTTTGTTTGCTAAAAAGAGAAGAAAAACAAATGAGTTGTTGTTGCCGAACGACTAAACCCTAAGACTTATAAGCATTGCGTATTGGAAAATCGACCTTTCGTTTCCAAGATTTGAAACTAAAGAGCCGAAGCGAAACCGCCGTCTGTATGGAGAACGCCCGAAGAAACCAAAGAAGCCAAATGGGGAAGGAGCGTTGAATACGAACCAACGAAGAAGATGAAGAAACGCTCCAAAACCGCATAAGAAAAAAAAGGCAGTGACCAAATCTACCATACAGTGACTTTTTGTTTGTTTCAGCATTTCGACGGGCTAATCTCAGACTGGGTTCCACGAAAAACTCATCTTTTAAATTTGCTCTGTGGTGATTCGGGCCGGGTCACATTATTTAATCATTTTTAAATTTTTATGCACATTGAGACCCAGTTCCACTTGGACTTCACACGTAACTCAGACTATGGAGTCCCGAGGCAATAAATTTTTAATAATGAAAAGCATAAAGTTACAATTCAACACTTCTCATCATAAGTCTCATAAGCCCTAAATCCCATTTATATAGGATGACTAGGACATACAAGTAAATAAAGGCAAAAGATAAAATTACCCCTAATTACAATAAAAATCATAAATATGACACTAATGTGGCAGTCATAACTTTTTCTGTCCTATAATAAATTAAAGAATCATAAAAAAAATTGCAATCTCGTTTAAAAAGATTAGTGATTAATTAAATAAAGTTATATTTAAAAATTATTTTAAAATCACATGTTTTTATCAAATTTGGATTGAAATAAAATTGATGAAAACTTCTAAATTTATTTTATCACCAATTTATTATATATAAAATAAATTAATGAAAATTTTTAAAATTCTCAATCATAGATTAAATTTATTTTGGAGAAAATCAGAAGGCCGAAATAATTACATTTTTTAGAATGTAGATTAATTTCATTAAGATGAATTTCAAAATCAATTAATCTTTTTTATTATGATTATAACAAAAATTATAATTACTTATCTTGTGTGCTTCCATTTTATTATTTCTAATTTTACGTTTTTTTGAAACTCAATGTTCTTTATAATATGTTCATTTACCTTGTGACTTAAGAAAATGTTTTATTATTTGGAATAAAAAAGAATTAAGGTAATTATTTTTTTTAGATTGCTTTGCTCTTTACCTAATTTTTAAATAGAAAAATTACATTATTTTGAACCATAACTTGACAAGACAAAGAGCAGCGACACCATACATACACTTCAAACATTTTCTCAAAATTAACTTATTGTTCAATTAAATTAATCTAATACATAATCAAATACAACAAAAAAAGGTTTAAGCAAAGTATTTAAAATTTTCATCATTCCAAGATTATTTTTTAATAGATGGTTTTTCCTTGAATATATATTAACATGGGAGTCAAACAACTAATAGATGGATCGGAGTTTGCTTCGTCGTTCACGACTTCTGTCGTGTTGGCAACGTTGAAAGATCATTCAACGAACTTATCGAAGTAGGTCGCTCCCAGGCTCATCAATGGAAAAACACAACAAGTATTATCGAGAGCAGATGTATGAGCTCGCATGAATACCGGCGTGTTGGATAGAGACGCTCTCCTAAACTTTAGCTAAGGAAATGTAATGTTTTTTAGATGTGAAGTGGAAAAAACGTCAATTAATTTTTTAAAATATCTACATCACCTCTCTTAGCACAACTAAAGGAGACGTTACTTGAATGAGATGTTTAATTTTTGCTTGTATTTCTGCTTCAATTATCGTAGTCCACGGTTCTTGATAATCAAATATTTAACATCTCCTATATTAAATTACTTTTATTTAATAATTTCTTAAGCATCTTCTCAACACCTAAACTTTCATATTTAGCTTTTATTTTTAAGGAAATAACTTTTTATCCAAATATTAAACTCTAAAAAATTACATTAAAAATACGGTTTTTAACATCAACTTGACACTAATTATGTTTTATATGGCAACTTAGTTATTTATAAGAGTTTTACCGTTCTTGTAATTAACAAAATATTTGATTTAAAATAACTTTTTGTCACAATAAAAAAATAATGCTATCTTAAATTGGTTTATGAAATTCAAAATCCATCAAAATTAGCTGGTCCGATATATTCTAATACGTCTCCACCAACATAACTGAAAAAAATCTAACAAGTGAGACTTATATAGATCAAAATAATGAAATTATAAACATGAAGAGACATGCATATTATTAAATTTCAAAAAGAGATATAATGTAAGAGCAAATGGTAAATAATTTTTAGATTATCAACAACATCAAACTCTCTCTGTATATTATTTCTAACTTAATAATAATTATCAGAAAATTTTCCTCAAGGTTAAATGAATTAAAATAATTAAATATTTGACTTTTTTTAAGAAGAAAAAGAAATTTTAAAAATAAATCACTTTCTCACATAAAAAACAAAATCCTTCAAATAGATAAATGATAATAAAGAAATACTAAAAGATAATAAAGAATTAAATTAGTAATAAACGATAAAACATCATGTTGAGAAAATTAGGACGAAGAAAAATAGTAATCGACACAATCCAGAAGAACACAGAGATTTAACGAGGTTCGGCAAAGATGCCTACATCCTCGGGAGCAGAGCGGTGACCTTCTTTTCAATATTCAGAAAAGAATACAGAATACAAAATTCAACTCTCTCAAAGACCTAGGATTACAAACAGGTCTATTTATAATCCTAGAGTAAGCCCTACAGTACAATATGTAATTCCCAAATTACCCCTGTACCGTATAGCGGGGCGTTGACCCAAC
>NW_018227347.1:38222-44582 GCF_001263595.1 Phalaenopsis equestris
GAGCCGCGATCGAGAGTCCTGCCGCGAACTCCCTCTCCTTCGACAGATATCGCGGAGTCCGAGAACCTTCGCTCTGATTCGTAAAACCTCACCGCCGAACTTCTTCCTGCACCGCCGATGAAAATTTTCTTCCCCTCCGAACCAGGCTCTGATACCACTTGTTGAGAAAATTAGGACGAAGAAAAATAGTAATCGACACAATCCAGAAGAACACAGAGATTTAACGAGGTTCGGCAAAGATGCCTACATCCTCGGGAGCAGAGCGGTGACCTTCTTTTCAATATTCAGAAAAGAATACAGAATACAAAATTCAACTCTCTCAAAGACCTAGGATTACAAACAGGCCTATTTATAATCCTAGAGTAAACCCTACAGTACAATATGTAATTCTCAAATTACCCCTGTACCGTATAGCGGGGCGTTGACCCAACATCCCCAACCCACATAATGTAATTTCCCAATTTGGACAGATTCTTCCGCTCCGCTTCGTTCCGCGTCTGTCCCTATACGGTATATGAGCCATACCATAACAAATCTCCACCTTGGCGAATATTCAGCCCCTTAGGAGAAAATACATCTGGGAGTTACACCTGCACCAATGTGGGTTGGGCCACCATGCTTCTGCTGCGCCCTCGCTGATCTCAACCCACTGAATTCTAAGAGACACATCTTTTCAATTCCAAGAGACATCTCTTCATTCTAAGAGACTCCAAATCCTGGTATTATGAGTCATACCTAATACATCACATTCAAATAAAAAAATTATTTCTTTAAAACTATGCAAAAAACCATCACCGCTGCACCGACAGCAGCTATGAAAGGCGCAGCAGCAGCAACACAACGAAACAAATTCCTTCTTTGACCTCCATGCTCGTTCGGTTGCTCCATCGATCCAATGCTTTCTTTTAACTCCACCAACTCTTTCTCTCTCTCAACTTTTTCTTTGGCTAGAACAAGCAGCTCTATTTTCCTAGCATCGACTTTTGTGGCGACCGTCTCCATCTTCTTTCTTAAAATTTTCTCTCTATTTGAAGCAGTGACCATCTCCGCCGTTGCACGAGAGACAGTTTCGTGGAGGCTAGAGGAGACAACAAGGGCAAAGACATCACGTTGGATGTCGTGAAAAATATCTTTCTCGGCAACCTGTGAAGTGAGCTGGATGTGGAGGCGCTTCACCTCTTGCCGGCACTGCATCGCCTCCTTCACGAGACAAGCATTCACAGTTTTGAGATTCTCTATCAGAGGGTTATTACTTAATTTTCCTGAAGCTTCAGAGATTGACTTCTTCTTGGCAACGATTTTATCCTTCTTGCGGAGAGTAGTGCCCATTGGGGAGAGTAGTGGATGGGGATTGAAAAGCTAGTTTTTTTTCTTCTTTTCACTCTGAGAATGGCGTTTATTTATAGATAAATTTGGAAAATTTTGAATTAGGTTTAAAAATGTGGGACTGTGCCGGAGAAATGGGAGGGGCGAACAATTAGGAAGGATGGTTAAGCTTTTGAGTGAAATAAATAAAGAAAATTCAATTCTTTAAGCTCTATCTTTTGGGCTTCTGTTACTTGATCCGCTATTCCTTCGCCTCTGTTATATATATATTTAATATTTTTCTATGCAAAATTTTTTATTAATATAAGATTATAAGCGTTAAATATGCCGCTAGTCGACAATTCTTTTGTATTTACGTACCGCGCAACTAAAATCTCTTTTGATACATAGCATTTTATCATTTTTAAAAGTAAAATTTATTTTGTCAAGCATAAATTTAAAACTCTAAAATATTATCTAAATAAATGTAATATTTTAGGAGTGAGATATAAAAAATTTCTTTAAAAAAATTTAGAAATTAATTTTTGTGCTTGATATGACTTTAACAATTTTTCATCATCTGCAGCGAATCTCGAATAATGCAGATCTATATGTAATATTTTTAGCAGGAAATATTCAAACTTTAATTAAAAGTCATTTAGAGCTCCAATTTTAGCAAACTTACAGTCAAATAAACCGTTTCAATGAGACATACCCGATGATACCAAAATTGATGTAATCCAAGTCAAACCAAGCTCATATCAAGCCATTAAACCACCTTTGAAATTTTTTGAATATATTTGGGATGTCAAATAAATGTCGAATCTGACAATATTATTATAGAATCAAGTGTTTCGACAATAAGAATCCAACGAGCCAAAGATCTTTCAATTCCGACATCAAGAAGACATTCAGATGTCCATCAAACACCGTCAGATCAAAGGGAGCTCTCCGGATTGTTCGATTAAAGTGGTTTGTATTTCAACATTAATTGCCCCGAAACTCTATAAATAGAGCCTCATCCCTCTCATGAGGGGGAAGAGAGCTCGAAGTCTGAAGGAAATGAACTTGGGACTTGAGAAAAAACTTGAAACTTTGAGAATAAACTAAAATCCAACACATGTTGGCTGCCACCGATCGCTATTGGTAGCCACTCGTTCATTGCAACAAATTCATCCGCACATCAAAATTGTATCTTGTGAGACTTTTTCTCAGACATATGCATATGATGCGGCTGTCTACCACAATTCTATAGAGTGAAGCGTTTATTAATTATGACCAGTTATATAGTCATGCATACAACTCATTTAAAATCTAACTAGAAGACCTTAAAGAAAATAAAGTGCGGCTTTTGTAAAATTCAGAATTTTAGTCTAAATCTTTTATTTATTAAGACTTTATAGTAGTTTTAAAATTTTATGGTCCTTAATAGGCCTATATTATTTTTCGTAATTAATTTAAGACAGACAACAAAAAATAACAAGAAAAAAATTATTTCAGGCACTCAATCATGTCATATTAAAGTAAGAGCATGCTTGAATAACTCTAGAAAAGCCGATGCCGCTAGATTGGTATCAACTCCCAAAAAAGTGGTAAAAGTTGTCGGACTTCGTACATATATGTTCTGTCTTAATTCTATACAAGAGTATAAATTCAAACTTAAGGTATGAAACACGAGTTACTGGTTCTGGTCCTCATCACGTGGTT
The DNA here is from genome assembly GCF_001263595.1 of Phalaenopsis equestris. Taxonomy (NCBI): domain Eukaryota; kingdom Viridiplantae; phylum Streptophyta; class Magnoliopsida; order Asparagales; family Orchidaceae; genus Phalaenopsis; species Phalaenopsis equestris. Next base: position 41,235 of record NW_018227347.1, read on the forward strand.
TGACGTGTCATCCTCTTCGAAACACATGCTCGTACCTTATTTCTGATACAAAATTTATCCCAGACTCTATCAAATACATGATAAAAGAAAAATAAAAGACTCGACTTGTATAAAATGTTAACACTGGATAACATGCAACACATATGAGTCATATCTGATAGGAGGAGCATATATAAACACTTGCCAGAATAAGTGGAATGAAATCATGACATTGCTTGTCCCTTATTAAACCTTTGTGTGTATTTATATAGGCATGACGTCTTGTAAGGAAAATGACCTAAAATACTATTGCACATGTCCAAAACCAATAATCACATAAAAGTACAAGCAAAACAACACCTAATAGGGCAACCAATCTAGCAGAAAACTATAACCAAACATAAAAATTACTACTTAGCATCCTAGCCTTAGCCTAACACACCATTTAACGAGAAGTGCCATCGAAACTACTGCACAGGTGTAACGCGCTAAACTCTGATTCTCCCAAACGCATGCACAAGAGGGGTTTATGGGTTCTCGGAACTTCGAAGGGGGAAGGAGCATCGAATACGAACTGACGAAGAAAATGAAGAAACGCTCCAAAATGTCATAAGAACAAAAAGGCAGTGACCAAATCTACCATAAATTGACTTTTTGTCAGTTTTGGCGTTTCAACGGGCTAATCTCAGACCTGGTTTCATGAAAAACGCATCTTTTAAATTTGCTTTGCGGTGATTTGGGCTGGGTCACGTTAATTAACCTTTTTTTGAGTTTTTATGCACATTGGGACCCAGTTCCAATTGGACCTCGCATGTAACTCAGTATGCGGAGTCCTGTGGCAATAAATTTTTAATAATGAAAGGCATAAGGTTACAACTTAACATTTCATATTATAAGTCTCATAAGCGTTAAATCCCTTTTATATAGGATGACTACGACGTACAAGTAAATAAAGACAAAAAATAAAATTACCCTTAATTATAATAAAAACCATAAATACAACACTAATGTGTCAGTCATAACTTTTCTGTCCTATAATAAATTAAAGAATCATAAAAAAATTGCAATCTTGCTTAAAAAGATTAGTGATTAATTAAATAAAGTTATATTTTAAAATCACATGCTTTATTGTTATCAACTTTGGATTGAGATAAAATTGATGAAAACTTCTATATTTATTTTATCACCAATCTATTATATATAAAATAAATTAATGAAAACTTTTAAAATTCTCAATCATAGATTAAATTTGCTTCAGAAAAATCGAAAGACCGGGCTAATTACAGTATTGAGAATGTAGAAGAAAAATCATGTATGCACGTGTGTGCCAGTATTTTGGATTTTTGATGATGTTGAAAATGATCCATGGTTTTGAGTAAGTATTAAAAGAAAAAAGCTTTGTCCGAATATTTTGACCCAAAATAAATTAATTTTTTTTATTATGACTATATTAAAAAGTAGGTCCTAAGATGATTCAACAGTATATTATCTTATATATGCATGAAAACACACTTATCTTGTGTGTTTTCATTTTGTTATTTCTCATTTACATACATACACTTCAAACATTTTCTCAAAATTGACTTATTGATTAATTAAATCAATCTAATATATAAATAAATACAACAAGAAAAGGTTTATGCCAAGTATTTAAAATTTTCACCATTCCAGGATTATTTTTAATAGATGGTTTTTCATTGATTAGATATTAACATGGGGGTGGGGCCAGACAGCTAATAGATGGGTCAGAGTTTGCTTCATCCTTCACGACTCCTGTCGGGTTGGCAATGTTGAATGATCATTCAACGAACTTATTGAAGTAGGTCGCTTCCGGGCTCATCAATGGAAAAACACAATAAGTATGAGCGAGAGCAGATGTATGAGCTCGCATGAATACCGACATGTTGGATAGACAAGCTCTCCTAAACTTTAGCTATGGAAATGTAATGTTTTTTAGATGTGAAGTGGAAAAAACGTCAATTAATTTTTTAAAATATCTACATCGCTTCTCTTAGCACAGCTAAAGGAGACGTTACTTGAATGAGATGTTTAATTTTTGCTTGTATTTCTGCTTCAATTATCGTAGTCCACGGTTCTTGATAATCAAATATTTAACATCTCTTATATTAAATTACTTTTATTTAATAATTTCTTAAGCATCTTCTCAACACCTAAACTTTCATATTTAACTTTTATTTTTAAGGAAATAACTTTTTATCCAAATATTAAACTCTAAAAAATTACATTAAAAATATGGTTTTTAAGATCAACTTGACACTTATTATCTTTTATATGGCAACTTAGTTATTTATAAGTGTTTTACCATTCTTGTAATTAATAAAATATTTGATTTATAAAATAACTTTTTAACTTTTTGTCACAATAAAAAAGTCACAATAAAAAATAATGCTATCTTAGATTGATTTATGAAATTCAAACTCCAACAAAATTAGTTGGTCCGATATATTCTGATATATTCTGAAGGGTGTTTTTGAGGGGATTGTTTTTCTCTTTTGGTTCTTTTTAGATCTCGGAGTCGCCAACTTGCCTTTTTGTATGTCGTCGTATAATTTCCCTATTCGAGTAAATCTCCCTCTTGAACCAAATGAATGATTTGAAGAGGAGAGGAATCGAATAGTGAACTAACATACTACAACAAATAGGCAAACAAATCAAAAAAAGAAAAGAGACGGAAGGCTTATATAGGGATAATCCTCGTGTGATGGATCGAGAGTATACATCCAAACAAAATCGGATTGAAGTACCTCGAAAAAAAAAAACAACATCCACGAGTAAAATCTCTATATGAACTACCCGTAACCAGAGAACCAAAAAGAACATTTTTTTGTTCTGGGGTCAAAAGTCTCCCAGAGGAACGTATTCCTACTGGTTAATTACATCTCGGGGGATACCCAAGAAGACTCTCGATGTAAGGAGTTTCGCTTTATCATTATGAACATGGGGTATAGGTTATCAAAAAGTGATTATTTCGTATGGAATAGTCTCGATGCTTTGAAGCTCACGCTGCACCATCGGGCGGAAAGTGAATCTCTCACGCCAAATGGATAGCGGCTTCTCAACTCACGAAACCTACGAAATAACCATAAATCACTTCAACAGGGGTATCCCAATACGTCATAGCACATCCGGACCGTAAGGGCAGAGGACAAATCGTCGTATCCCGAACAGGCAACAACTTATTGGCATCGGGCCGTCAAAGTGACACCAACGAAGTCAAAGGAGCAGAAATGGCTCAACAGGGGTAGTCAAAAGGCAAGGAAAAGTAATCCTAGGAGGTAGAGGTAGTCAGGTCGGGGTACCACGGACCCGTCGTCCCAAACCACTGGGACCCTAAGTCTACCTGGTCGT
>NW_018227347.1:44914-45991 GCF_001263595.1 Phalaenopsis equestris
CCCTATTAATATATGCAGGAAAGTAAAAGTTGCAATTTTTAAATCCTGAATATTTTAATCCTAAATTTTAATTATCTTGAAGATTTTATTTAGGATTTTGTAGAAAATTAAAATTTTAGGGTCCTTAATGAGCCTATGTTGTATCACGAAATCCCAGATAAAACACAGAAAGAAAATAAGAAAAACACATGCAAGTGCATACATGCAACATGATGTAAAAATAAAGAAAAGCAAGTCAAACCAAAATAATAAATAGGCTGGTGCCGCTGGGTCGGCAACATATCCCAGAAAAGAAAAAGGGCGGCCGGACTCTGCATATACATGCCCGGTCTTAATTCTATACATCAATATAAAATACAGAATTAAGAAACGTGGCACGAGCATCTGTTCCTGGTCCCCTCCACATGGTTCCCGTGCTAACGTCTCGGAACCCATGCCCGTATCTTATTTCTACTACAAGACTCTCTGAGACTCTAAAAAAAAAATACATCGAGAAAAGGAAAAGACTCAATCCTGCATGAAAACAAATGTCAGCGGGAAAACTCACATGCACATAACGTATCATGAGACATGCCTTAAAAGTGGGGGGAGCTAATAGCACCTGCAAGCAAAAGAGTCAGAAATCATTACTTGCTCCCCCATAGCGGTACCTGTGTGTGTGTATGAAAATAGGCATGGCTCCCTGGAGAAGAACGCCCTAACATACTGTCACACATATGCAACATGCATACACATCAAAAGCATAATACAAAAGAAAGATATCTGGCTAGGGCAACCAATCCAACAGAGAACAATAGCCAGACATCAAAAAGAGTATCTAGAACTCTAAATCCTAGCCTAGCACGCCATCTACCGAGAAAGTGCATCGACCTAGTATATAAGTGAGGGGTAAGTCTGAGTATAACATGACTTTGACGGTGTCTTCATATCAGCCTCATCCTAAAGATCTAAAGGATCTAAAGTGTGTCACAAAGAGCGGTGACACAAGTTAGACTAGGGGTTCCTAATAACACCCCGGTAGGCCTAACCCCATGTGCAACGGAAGGAGGCCCCCCCCGGCGCGCAGTAGAGCGACGG
>NW_018227347.1:46263-48360 GCF_001263595.1 Phalaenopsis equestris
GGCAGTGACCCGAAGGTAGGCATGCCGTAGCGGCAGGGGGCCGAAAGGAGGGGATACCGGCGTGCAGTGACCCAAAAAATGCAATTCAAATAGACAATATCTATCATGATCATGCAAACATATAGATACAAGGCAAGATGCAATAATATATTCATGCATATGCGCTACAACATACAAAAATGCAAACATACATGCAAGACAATATAGTGGTGCAAGAAATTGGTCGACTGGGTTGAGTAATCCAACCAAACTAAAGTGTTGTATCCACCGAATCAAGGGAGCCAATTGAAATGAAATGAAGTGCTCACCGGGCCAGGGCGGCCAGACAAAGTGAAGTAACATGCTCGTCGGGCCAGGGTGGCAGGACGAGGGGAAGTGTAATGCTCGTCTTGCCGTGACGACAGGACAAGGTGAAGTGTAGTGCTCGTCGGGCCGGGGCGGCTAGACAGAGCGAAGTGAAATGCTCGTCGGGTTGAGGTGACCGAACGAAGCAAAGTGAGGTGCTCGTCGGGCCGGGGCGACATGACGAGGTGAAGTGTAATGCTCGTCGGGCCAGTGCGGCCGATCGAAGCAAAGTAAAATGCTCGTCGGGTCGGGACGACCAAACGAAGCGAAGTGAGGTGCTCGTCGAGAGCCGGGACGATAAGACGAGGTGAAGTGTAATGCTCGTCGGGCCGTGACGGCAGGACGAGGTGAAGTGTAATGCTCGTCGGGCCGGGGAGACCGAACGAGGTGAAGTGTTTTGTTCGTCGGGCCAGGGCGGCCGAACGGAGCAAAGTGAGATGAGGTGACATGCAAAATGCAACATGCAAACATAAACATGTGATAGGGAGTCATTCTCGTGCTAACGACCTTACCGGGGAACCTAGGGTCAATATATAAAAAGATGGTAATTGCTGTCTTTGCTTTGGTGAGGCAAGTAGGGGAACTTTTCCCTGGATCTCCAAAGGGGAAAGTTCTCCATCTCATCATGAAACGGGCTAGTGACAACACTCTTCCCGATTTCACGACGCCTCCGAGCTTTGCAAGATGAGCTAATGACTCGCATTTTCTCATCTTGCAAAGATCTATCTTTCGATCTTTCTAAAAGATCGGGACTACCAAAGCAAAGGGGAGCGAAGGGAACTCCAAACTCTAGGATTTTTGTGCTACGACTAACAGTAAAATATGATTCACTCGGCCATCGTAGGAAAATTAGTTGCGCGAGGGGATCCTATCCTGTAAGTCATCTCTAGGAGAACAATCGATCCATCACATAGGAGCCTCCGCGCCGGCTTACGCCGGTGCATACACTCCGTGTGGGCGATCGAACCCACACGCCTATCACACCTACAACTTAAAGCCGGCTAGGAAATAAAATGCGAATGGGAAGAAAGGTTATACCTTCGCGTAGTTTGCACGACGCCTAAATAAGCACGAGTTTGCACGACGCCTAAATAAGCCCGGTGGAAACTTGCATGTAAAATGAGTGTCTTTCGCACCCTCTCGAAAGATGTTAAAGTTCGTTGTCCGGCGAGATGAGGAATGTTAATTTACCGGCATCGAATGCTGAAAGCGGAGGAAACGTTGGAGAAAGCCCCAAAAAAAAATTGAAGTCTTTCTCCCCTGTTTTGGTCCGGTGAAAAATACGACACCGGCAAGGCAGAAGCCGACGAGATGAAGGAAGACCGTCGAGGTTTGCGGGTTTTGGGCGAGAAAAAGAAGAAGGAGAAAAAAGAAGAAATAGAAGAAGAAGAAGAAGAAATAGAATAAGAAGAAATAGGATAAGAAGAAGAAGAGGAAATAGGATAAGGAAATAGGATAGAAAGAAATAGAAGAAGAAGAGGAAATAGGAGAAGAAGAAATGGAAAAAGAAGAAGAAGATGAAATATGATAGGAAGAAATAGAAGAAGAATAAGAAGAGGAAATAGGAGAAGAAGAAATGGAAGAAGAAGAAGAAGAAGGAGAAGGAGGAGAATCGGTGACCGGCGCCGGTGACGAAGGAGAAGAGCGGGACGATCGCGAAAGAGGAGAAGGATCGGAGGAGCAAGATTCGCAAATCTGGCTGAGAGTGTCGCGAATGGGACTTTTGGAGAGGGAAACTCCTAATCGGTCTGG
>NW_018227347.1:48744-57267 GCF_001263595.1 Phalaenopsis equestris
AATCGACGTTCCAAACTCACTCGTGTTGTCCATTTCGTCGTTTGGGGCCATATGAATAAGCTTGCAGGTGCTTAGGTCAATTTGAGCCAAATTTGTGCATGGCGCGATAACTAATTTTTGTTGATCACAGGTGGACACCCTACACCTACGATATCCAAAAATTGATGCCAACAAAGGACCCCCAACAAGCGTGCTGCGCCACTGAGGCACAGTGCACTTGTTGGCAGCATCCTCCAAAGAAAACCTCTCATGGTAGTCGAGGTGACATGCTAACAGAATGCTAAAAGAAAACCTCAACCATGCCAGGTAAACTGGATGAGGTATGGTCAAGGGTGTGACTAGCCAGTAGAAACCTGACCAACCATATAAATGGGTTCAGAGGTCGTAAATGTGGACGTCGAAAATTTTTGTAAGATTATGGGGTTTGATTAAGTAAGATTAAGCCATATGACTAAAATTGGGGGTTTGACTTAAATCAAATATGAACTCAAAGTATGGGTCAATTAGGCTTTAATTTGGTTTATATTGGTCATATGAAAGGTGAATTTGAGTTTATAATTGAAATTGAGGGGATTTGGGCTCAAATTGATGAACATTTGAGGTGGATTTTGGGAAATTGGGCCTTTAAAGAGAATATGAATGGTTTAGGTCAAAAATGGTCAAATTGAAGGGTCCAAATTAGTTTTAGAAATATTTGGAGTGATTTTTGAGGTTTTGGGAAAGTTTAGGGTGCCAAGGATATTTTTGTAATTTTGGCAATTTTTGGGGGGTATTTTGTTAAACTTGGAATTTTTGGGTGGATTTGAGGGAAAAAAGTCAAATTGGACATTTTGATAGAATTGGGGTACCAACCACCCAATATGAGCTATGGACCAATGAAATCCGGACCAATGAAATCCCTATTTGGGAATCCCTATTTGGGTCCTCCACGTACTGGTCTTAGCTAAACCTAGTCTAGGGAAGTTGCAGGTAAAATGGGTGTCTTTCGCACCCTCTCGAAAGATGTTGAAGTTCGTTGTCCGGCGAGATGATGAATGCTAATTTATGGGCTTCGAATGCTGAAAGTGGAGGAAACGCTGGAGAAAGTCCCAAAAAAAAATTAAAGTCTTTCTCCCATGTTTTAGTCTGGCAAAAAATACGACACCGGCAAGGCAGAAGCCGACGAGATGAAGGAAGACTGTCGAGGTTTGCGGGTTTTGGGCGAGAAAAAGAAGAAATAGAAGAAGAAGAAGAAGAAGAAATAAAATAAGAAGAAATAGGATAAGAAGAAGAAGAGGAAATAGGATAGGAAGAAATAGAAGAAGAAGAAGAAGAGGAAATAGGAGAAGAAGAAATGAAAAAAGAAGAAGAAGATGAAATATGATAGGAAGAAATAGAAGAAGAATAAGAAGAGGAAATAAGAGAAGAAGAAATGGAAGAAGAAGAAGAAGAAGGAGAAGGAGGAGAATCGGTGACCGGCGCCGGTGACGAAGGAGAGGAGCGGGACGATTGCGAAAGAGGTGAAGGATCGGAGGAGGTGCAAGATCCGCGAATTCGGCTGAGAGTGTCGCGAATGGGAGCTTTTGGAGGGGGAAAGAGACGCGATCTTGGGGGAAGAGAGGCGTTGCTTCTCTGCCATTTTTTTACCATTTCTCTTTTTTTTTTTTTTTTTTTGAGAGAGAATAGAGGAGAGAGGGAGGAGAGAAGAGAGGGAAATGAAAATTTCATTTCCCTCTTTATATTTGAAGAGAGAGAATAGAGGAGAGAGGGAGAAGAGAGGGAAATGAAAATTTCATTTTCCTCTTTTAGAGAGTTACGGCTATCTATCTATCTATATATATAATATTATTATAATATAATAATAATAATTATTATTCAATCAACCTCTCTCCATGCATTTTCGCCGAACACGTCATCGCGATAAAATGAAAGTGTCCCTTAGGTAAAATTGATGTTCTGGACGCACCGGTGTGGTCCGTTTGGTCTTCCGTAGTCGTTCGGACCACTTTTTCGACTATCGTGTAAAAAAAATGATAATATGTATATTTTAAGCCCGTACCCGAAATCATGGTGCAACGAGTGCCTTTTCCAAGTGCAATCGACGTTCCAAACTCACTCGTGTTGTCCATTTCGTCGTTTGGGGCCATATGAATAAGCTTGCAGGTGCTTAGGTCAATTTGAGCCAAATTTGTGCATGGCGCGATAACTAATTTTTGTTGATCACAGGTGGACACCCTACACCTACGATATCTAAAAATTGATGCCAACAAAGTACCCCCAACAAGCGTGCTGCGCCACTGAGGCACAGTGCACTTGTTGGCAGCATCCTTCAAAGAAAACCTCTCATGGTAGTCGATGTGACATGCTAAGAGAATGCTAAAAGAAAACCTCAACCAAGCCAGGTAAACCGGATAAGGTATGGTCAAGGGTGTGACTAGCCAGTAGAAACCTGACCAACCACATAAATAGGTTCAGATGTCGTAAATGCATAACCACAAAAATAGGTTCAGAGGCAGCAGAGGCATAACCTAGGAGGGTGGTTCAGAGGCCGTAGAGGCATAACTCAAGCTAGTGGTTCAAAGGCCGTAGAGGCATAACCACGAAAATATGTTCAGAGGTCACAAAGATATAAGCTAGAAAATAGGTTCAGAGGCCGGAGAGGCATAACCTATGAATGAGTTCAGAGGCCACAGAGGCATAACTCAAGCTAGTGGTTCAGAGGCAGTAGAGGCATAATCACGAAAATATGTTCAGAGGTTACAAAGACATAACCTAGAAAATAGGTTCAGAGGCCGCAAAGGCATAACCTATGAATGAGTTCAAAGGCCACAAGGCCACAACTCAAGCTAGTGGTTCAGAGGCCGTAGAGGCATAACCACGAAAATATGTTCAGAGGTCACAAAGACATAACCTAGAAAATAGGTTCAGAGGCCGCAGAGGCATTACCTATGAATGAGTTCAGAGGCCACGAAGGCATAACTCAGGCTAGTGGTTCAGAGGCCGTAGAGGCATAACCACGAAAATATGTTCAGAGGTCACAAAGACATAACCTAGAAAATAGGTTCAGAGGCCGCAGAGGCATTACCTATGAATGAGTTCAGAGGCCACGAAGGCATAACTCAGGCTAGTGGTTCAGAGGCCGTAGAGGCATAACCACGAAAATAGGTTCAGGATTATCAAAGAGGGTGGATGAATAGGACATACCAACCCTATGTATGATACTGCTACCATAGATTTGGTAGAATGAATTTCGCTGGGGAATTGTTGCATTATCTAAGAATGGTTGGTCAAAACGTAACTCTCCAAACACAAGGGAATGTTGCTCTCAGATTAACCCAGAAAACATCTCTTAAAGGGGAAAAACACCACACTCATTTGAAGTGAGTGGGAAACTCTAGTTCGGACCCACACGGGGTACTCAACCGAGTAGAGGCGACGAGAAATGGAACATAGCTTCCCGTACAAAAAGGTATCAATCAAACCTGACCTCAGTCAGTCGAGACACCTAAGAGGGGTTGGGTAAAATAGAGTGTATTCGCCAAATGGTGTTTAGCTGTAAGGCAAAACCTAAAGCATATTCCATAAGAGGGAATACACCACACTCATATGAAGTGAGCGTGACGAGCATATCCGTAGAAAGGTACTCGGTTAGGACCCTATGTAGAAAAGGTAATCAAAACATAATGCTAAGAAAGGGCATGACTTTCCTGCATAAAGCAAATATCAATCAAAATTTACTTCCATCAATCGATATATTGCAAAAGGTTATCTATGCAAGATATGCTAATAATAAAATGCTTAATTATAAAGCTAAGCTCCAAACCTCTAAAAAAAGGTGTCTTCCACTCTCATTTATGATGAGCGGGGAAAAGTATGTCTACCATACTCATTTATAATGGGTGGGACACACTTGTTTGGAACAACTCGAATCGAGGGATCGAAAAAGAGGATAAGAGAAGTACTTAGTTTCTCTTACACTGATCACTGGTTGCGCCAGGTATAAGCCGCCCGTAGGACTTCCACTTTGCGTGTTTAGTAATTCAGAAATCGGTTGTAAGAGATGCACAAGGCTCTCTCTTGGGTGCCACATGTCATCCTAGACTATGCACGATCCCTCAACAGCTATAAGGAAATCATTACAAGCAGTTCAGACAGGAGACAAATATAAAGATGTAATTTTATTACTTAAGAACTGAATTACAAAGTACATGAAGCTTTGAATAATCAATTTATGAGTAAAGTGCATCAAATAAAGGATGCATCTAGGCATAGTATCTCCTTAAATATCGCCCGTTGATAGGGGGCATGGGGTGAGATCCATCGGAATCAATAAGCAAGTAGGCTCCTCCCTCGTAGACCTTCTCGATCACGAACGGTCCCTCCCATGTGGGCTCAAATTTCCCGTGGCTTCGACGATGAGATATAATCAAAAGTTGTAACACCAGCACCAAGTCTCGAACTACGAAGGTACGGGGCCTAACGAGCTTGTCATGGGCTTTAGCCATACGGGCCCGGTATAGTTCAAGGCTTTGTTGGGCTTGTAATCGTAGCCCCTCCAAGCTTCAAGCTCTTCCAACCTAAGTCGGGTATTATCTTCGCTATTGACATTATTGCTAATAGCAATACGCAATGAAGGCAATTCAACTTCCAAAGGAAGGACTGCCTCAGACCCAAATGTCAATGCGTATGGAGTAGAACTAGTGGGAGTACGGTATGTCGTACGATATGCCCATAAAGCCTCCGAGAGCTTCTCGTGCCACTCTTTCTTGTTGGCATGGAGAATTTTCTTGATAAGGCCAACTAAGGTTTTATTAAAAGCTTCAGCCAAGCCATTCGCTCTCGGGTAATAGATCGTCGAATATCGCCATTCGATGTGATGACGCCGAGCAAATCTATTAATTTTAGTATTTTTGAAAGCCAGCCCGTTATCAGAGATGATACGTCGTGGCACACCAAATCTATAAACGATATTATTCTTAAGGAAATGCAGCATATTATCAGCCCTTACTTCTCTTAGAGGGATAGCTTCCGCCCATTTAGAGAAAAAATCAGTAGCTGCAAGAATAAATCGATGTCCTCGAGAGGACGGTGGGTCAATAGGCCCCACAATATCGGTACCCGAGGCTTCAAAAGGCCATGATGCGACTGTCGGATGTAATATACTTGGGGGTTGATGAAGCACAGGGCTAAACACCTGACATTGATGGCACCGTTTGGCATGTTCAATGCAATCAAGTGTCATCATAGGCCAATAATAACCAAGGCGTTTGATCTTGATTTTCATTTTGGGACCCGACTGATGGGATCCACAGACGCCCTCATGGACCTCAGCCATTAATTTCTGGGCCTCATCATCCCCTACACATCGTAACCACATCTGCTCAAAGGAACGTCGATACAGAGTATCGTTAATAATTGTAAACGACAGTGCCCTCTTCTGAATCTGAGAAGCGAGGGAGCGATCGTCGGGGAGAATTCCTGTCAAGTATGCAATGATGTCTTGACGCCAATCATTAGATACTCCATTAGAAGTAGCCAAAATGACGCCACCGCTATCTGAGGGCACGTCACCTGAAGGGCTAGAAATCGTCGGCGACAAGATTCTTCTTTCTCGGATCACAACTGTCACCGGATTTCCGTCAGGACTTGATAGCTCTTTAACCAATTTAGCAAGAGCATCGGTGAGAGATCGAGGTATCCTAATAAGAGTGACCTTACGAATGAGCTTCAACATTGTCATCGCTCTCTCATGATAGGCTAGAAGTTCAGGTTTCAGGACCCTATAGGTTCCTAAGATCTGGCTTATAATGAGCTGTGAATCACCATAAATCTTGATTCTTGTAATGCCCATTTGGATAGCCAACTCAAGTCCTAGAATTAAGCCTTCATATTCAGCGGCATTATTCGTACATGGTTCTGCTAAACTATAAGAGTAGCGGAGAATGCCACCCTCGGGCGATACGAAAATTAATCCGATCCCCGATTGCACCTTTGGGAGAGACCCTGGTGGCCCTTCTTTCAAGGAAGAGGCCCCATCAAAATACATCTCCCACTCCGGGGCATCGATGGTCATCAAATGCTCATCAGGAAAATCATCATTTAGAGGTGAATCTGCCGGGATCGGGTGAGCCGCTAAAAATTCAGCTAACGCCTGTCCCTTAACAGCCCGTTGAGGGACATACGAAATGTCAAACTGGGATAATATCATGGCCCATCTAGCCAACCGTCCAGCTAAGGTAGGACGCGTCATGAGATACTGCAAAGGGTTTACCCTCGAGATCAAATCAACATGGTGTGAGAGCATGTAATGCCTCAACTTCTGGACCGAGAATACCAATGCAGTGTTTTTCAATTGGTGGGTATCTCATCTCAGCGGGTATGAAACGTTGACTAAGATAATATAGGGCGTTCTCTTTCTCTTCCTCATTCATTTGAGCCAATAAAGCTCTTATCGACTCATCAAGAGTGGCAATATAGAGAATGAGGGGTCTACCTGGGACCGGCGCTGCTAACACTGGAGGATTCAACAAGTAGCGTTTGATATCATCGAAAGCATGCTGACATGCCTCATCCCAGTGAAAACGAACATTTTTCTTAGTCAACGCAGAAAAGGGCTGACATCGACCAGAAAGGTTCGAAACGAAACTCCTAATATAAGCGAGCTTCCCTTGTAGGGAGTTGTCGGCACTATTTTTGGTGTGGGGTTTGCCCGTAAGAAGCTGTCGGTCATCGGAATTGAAATCCCGTTGCCTGCTTCGGAAGGACGTTTTAAAAAATTTAGTTTTGAAAAATAATTTTAATAGGATCAATTTCAATGCCTCTGTGACGAACAATGAAGCCTAAAAACTTCCCAGAAGATACGCCAAAGGCGCATTTCAGTGGGTTCATCTTTAAGTCATATTTCCTTAGGCATTCAAAGACGGTCCTCAAATCTGAAAGATGATCATCTTCAGAAAGACTCTTAATTACTACATCATCGATGTAACACTCGACCTGATGGTGTAGTAAGTTAGCAAAGATGTGGGTCATAGCGCGCTAATAGGTTGCCCCGGCGTTCTTTAATCCGAAGGGCATGACCTTATAGCAAAATATGCTGATCGGAGTACGAAATGCCGTATGTTTCTCCCCATCTGGGGCCATCCGAATTTGATTATAATCGGACAAACCATCCATGAAGGAAAACATCGCATGAGAGGAAGCGATGTCTATCATGAGTTCTGGAATCGGCAGGGGAAAATCGTCTTTCGGGCAAGCCTTATTCAAGTCTCGAAAGTCGATGCAAACTCGTATTTGTCCGTTCTTCTTTTGAACGGGTACGATGTTTGCAAGCCATGTAGGGTAAAGAACCTCTTTAATAAATCCGACATCAATGAGCTTTTTGGTCTCTTCAATGACCTTCTGCTCTATCTGAGGGCGCATTCTCCTGGGTGTTTGTTTCACAAGAACAACACTCGGGTTGATAGCCAAATGGTGTATGGCCACATCTAGGGCTAGTACGGTCATCTCGGCATAGCTCCAGGCAAGACAATCGCAAAACTCTTTTAGTATTTCTATAATCCTAAAAATCATAGAATTTGTTAAGAGTTTGCTAATATAAGTCAGACGAGGATCGTCGGTCGTACTAAGGTTGACCTCAACCAACTCATCGATCGTCGAAGAGACGCCATCCTCGAGCTCGGGAGGGGCTACTTTAACTTTGATCTCCTCACTAGCAGAGGCGATGGTCTCGATATCTTCATGTACAGAAATCATTCTGCATGAGGCTCTACGGAGTCCGACCTTATTAGGTTTCTTAACGTAGCCTAATCCAGACCTCTCTCCTGGGGGTTTATATTGCCACATGGATTTACATAATTTGGATTGACGAATAGACCACATCTCGGGCAACAAACCAACATCAAGCATTTTATAAATGAGAGGAGAGCAGTAATAAGAAAGAGGAATATCCTCTACTTCTTCATTCTCATCGTTTAAAAGCATTTCATTTGTGTTCAATACATGAGGAACAGTTTTATAAAACAAAATGCCTTTCTCTTTAGACTCAAGCTTAGGAGGTACATAAAAGGTCTTCAACGATTCAACAGTAGAGGCATTTGTAATCGTCAACTCCTTGTGATGACCTCGTGTCATGGGGTCGATGGTTAACACCTCATCTGACAAAGAGAGTCTAGTCAAACGAGGTACCATGCTCTTCGAGGGTAGCAGAAGTATTTCCCTTCCAACGTCATCTCGGCTCGAACTACTCACCGGTAGTGCCTCATCTGGATCAGACTCGGAATCTGATGCAGCTTCAATTTTTATCTTACCTACAGGCAAGATGGGGAGCTCAAGCTCATGCTTAGAAGTCACAGGGGCACGACGCCTTTCCTCCTGCTCCTTTACCTCTCTATCTTTAACAATGAGAGAACTAGGAAGAGGAGGGGCCCGTGGACAACCCGATAAAATCGAGACTGGGATAGATGCTTTGTGTGGTACATAATATTCTGCATCGTCGTAGACTCCCACCTCGTTAATGGAGAACGGATGAACATCTCCAGGGATAGA
>NW_018227347.1:57388-58641 GCF_001263595.1 Phalaenopsis equestris
CTCAAGAGTCCGGACACTAATAATATTCACAGAAGCGCCAGGATCTATTAGGATACGGTTTAACGGATTCCCGTAGATTCCGGCTGTAACATACAGGGGACGGTTATGGTCCGTGGTGCATAAAAGCAAGTCCTCCTCAGTACATGTAACGACAACCACATCTGGAGGCATAGCCGCCTCCTTCATTTTCTCCTCCGCATAATGTGCATAGAAGACCTCGGGCTCACGCAGAGCTTTAATCAAAGTCTCTCTCAACTCGGGAGAAAGAAGAAGTGCATCATAGATGCTCAAAGCGGATGGCAACCTCTTGAGGTGCGCTAATACGTTATAGTCTACAATTTTAGGAGAATCTTTAAAGCCTTGATTTTTAAAGCCTTCCTTTTGGACTTCAGGGTGGTCATCTACTTCTTGGGTAATGATACCCTTTCCCTTATCCGTAGAATTGGGCAAAGATACTCTTGGAGGGAGAATTTTACCACTTCTAAGGCGAATTTCCTGAACCTTCTCACTAGAGGAACCAATGGGTTCGACTTCAGTGACAAATTCAGCAGAAGGCTCGTCAAAGAAGCCCTCATGCACGAAGGCCTCACCTGCATCAGCAGATGTATCACTCAAATAATCGTAAATGCGACATGTACCGCTCGAGGAGGGCAATAATGGGTATTGTTCATCTTCCACATCAACATGATCAGAGTCATTGATATCATAATCATCAAGTATAAGAACATGAGACACAGAGACATAATCAGAAGATTCTTCTTTTATATCTTTATCATCATAAAATGTGCCAGGAGGAGCACTACAATCCACTCCTGCGTTACAAGCAAGAAGATAAATATCAAAAAAAAAAAACTATGAGTTGGAATAACTGTCACAATCTTCACAGAACCTTTCCCCTGGGGTTTCTCCAAGTACTGATCTGGTATCTCTATTTCTCCTGCATTATACCGGGCCTCAAGCCAATCCTTGAAAGGATAACAGTCTTCCAGGACATGCCCCAGATGCCTATGGTATGGGCAATAGTCAGGCTCCTTCGTCCTCTCCACCTCGTGAGGTTTATTTGGCGGTGGGAGCTGCATTCCCTGCTTAAGCAGGTTCTTGAGCATCTTCCTAAGACAATCATTCCTAAAAGGATAGACCTTAGACTTCCTCTGTTCAAGATACTGGGATTTCCCTTACTGAAGAGATGGGCCAATTTGCTCGGCAGACATGACTGGCTTTTTTATTTTCCCATCAGATGTCGCAAGAGCGAT
>NW_018227347.1:58698-64266 GCF_001263595.1 Phalaenopsis equestris
ACCCACAATAGGCCTTTTGCCTCTAGCCTTTTCAGTATCTTTGAAGATCAAGGCATCTGCGGTGTCTTGCAAACTAGCCACTTTTTCGATCAAATTCTCGAATGTTTTGATCGTACTCATCTTTAGCAAGACAAAAATAGGGTCTGTTATTTTTCCCATGAGGAATGCAACCGCATGTTGTTCTTGCAACTAGGGTTCACCCTGCAAACTCAAGTTGCGCCAACGAATGGTGAACTCCACCAAGGACTCTACAGGACCCTGTTGGGCCAACAATAAGTCATTCAAGGTTACTCTGTGATGCGCTCCTACAAAGCGTTTGAAAAATGCATCTTCCAGTTTAGTAAAGGTTTTGAATGAGCCATTAGGTAAATCAACATACCACTCAAAAGCAAAATCTGCAAAACTGGTGATGAAGAGTCGAAGTAAGAGGGCGTCATTGTTGCCAACGTTGCAACAAAGTGCTCTAAATTGGGCTATATATTGGGCTATATGTTGAATTGGGCTATATGTTGGCGAGGATTGCCAAAGCTATCAAAACTTTTGAAAAGAGTGGGAACAAATCCCGGAGGGTATGAAATAAAATCATATGCCTCGAGATAAGGTCTTCCCCTTTGCACAATAGTCTCACCCTGCTGAGCTGCCAATGCAGCCTTGATCTTAACATCAACTACAGACTGTAAATGTGTATCAGAGGAGATATGCTCGTGCTGGGCAACATCAGAAGAAGCGACATGAACATGCCGTGAAGGTGCCAAAGGCACCGAAGGAACAGCTGGGCGTGCCTCACCCGGAGCCGGGAGAGAAACACCGTCAGATCCCGCCCTTTCATTCTGCAATGCCACTATTTGGGCAGCAAGAAGGGAGAGTTGGGCTTGCAAGTGAGGCTTGCAAGTGAGTGAGAGTTGGGCTTGCAAGTGAGTGATCAGCTCATCTTTGCTCTGATCTTCTCGATCAACCATGGGGCCGCCATGAGCTTGTAAAAATGAAGGAGTAGGAAAGGCATAGATATATATGTGGTATATATCTATCCATATCTGGGCCCGAGTGTTCACAGTCATGACCTGGCCAGTGGCCATCTCAAAATCATGGAGTTACTCACCAAGGAGGTCATCCTCATAAAGGAAACCCTCTGACATATCCAAAAAATTTCCAAACGGGTCATTCGGGGTAAGAAGGCAATCCCCAGATAAATCGCCCTCAGGATCGATATCGGGCACCATTTTGGGATCAACTGATAATGGCTCCATGGGATGGTCGACTGGAGGAAGGTATGATCGGCTGGAGGAACGATTTCCTCAGGGATCAACTCAACTGTCTCTAAAATTGGAGCTAGATCCTCAACAGGAAAGGAGGTGGGTGACTTTCGGACCCAACGCCTCCAAGGTGGCTCGGGACGATATCCCTTCCGCAAATACTTGTTTTGATACAAGTAGTGGGAATCATATTGGGGACATGCCACAGAACTCTCACCATCCATAACAAAGTTGCTTACATTATCTCTAATCAAAGAAGAAGAAGAAGGTGCATAAGCAGCAATATTTTTCTTTTTATCAATTTCCACAAGTACAACAGGTGCGGACCGTGCCACTACAACAGTAGACTTGACAGCGGGAACAAACTCTGGTGCATTGGGATTGAGCGCCACGCTAGGGGTTCCTAATAACACCCCGGTAGGCCTAACCCCATGTGCAACGGAAGGAAGCCCCCCTCGGCGAGTAGTAGAGCGACGGGTTGAAGCCCACGTCCTATTACGACGACCTCGAGGGTGAGGGAAGCAAAGGAGTTCTCTCACGGTCCGCTTAGATGTCTCAAAAATCTAGGTGAGGAGCTCCCTCTCAGAAATGGGCCCTTTTCCCCTCAAAGAGGAAACAACCCCCACAATTTTCTTAGATAACAGGTTTGTGGTAGCCTTATCAATATAGACAGCAGGTCTGAGACAGCCTGCACCACCACGAGGAGGATAAACTTTCCTGGAAATCCTAGCAGGGACATAGTCTTGACATCCAGAAAGCACAGAAAATGGGTTATGATCTGTGGGAGTTGGAGACTCTTTGTGAATCGGAACCAAAACAGTAGAAGTAATAGCCTGCTGTTGGGCCCTAAGCAACCTGTTCTGGTTTCTCCGGGCCTTCCTACCCAACTTAGGAGCAGGATCAACCTCAGAGGGAACCGAGACCACAGGGTCCGAGACCGCGGCAGGGGAAACAATGGCAGCCAACAGAGCTGCCAGAAGACTGACCTGTCGAAGGCAGCGACATCCGTGAAAACACGGAGGGATGACCCGACAGCCTAAAGAAGACTGAAGGGCGTTGTAGCACATCATCATCGGGAGCAGACCTCTTCTTCGAGGAAGGGACGGGCTCGATGTGAGCTACCTCAGTAAGAGTGGCTCTATGTGCTCGACTCCTATTTTTGGGTGGTAAGCCTTAGAAGGCGTAAGATTACCCAAGGTAATCTGAACAGGGTGCTCAAACGAACCGAAGGTTATAGTACCCTCGGGAGCACGAAAATGAAAATACTAGGGGAAAAGGAGACAGAGTTTCCCCCAGTAGTAGCGATCGTCACAACTCTCTCGCTTGTCATGTCTGTCAAGCAAAAAGAGACACGATCAACAAAAAAAGAAAGGTTAAGAAAAATAATCAATAATAATAATAATAATAATAAATTACAACAGCACGAACACGATGAATATGCTGTGACTCAACGTGCTGAGGGTGAGAAGGCGGGACAGAATACGTCAAATTGCTACCCCTAGCAACGGACGTATAGACTGAAACCAAGGTTTGATTACAAGCTCGATTAATGACTTGAAGAAAGAATCCAGGTCACAATAATATGAGCGAAACTCCCGCACATAGAGATAGAGACTACAACCCCAAAAAAAAAAATGAAACTCCTAGCATGGAGAGAGAGACTCATCCCCAGCGGAGTCGCCACATTTGTTTTTCTCTTTTGGTTCTTTTTAGATCTCGGAGTCGCCAGCTTGCCTTTTTGTATGTCGTCGTATAATTTTCCTATTCAAGTAAATCTCCCTCTTGAACCAAATGAATGATTTGAAGAGAAGAGGAATCGAATAGTGAACTAACGTACTACAACAAATAAACAAACAAATCAAAAAAAAGAAAAGAGACAGAAGGATTATATAGGGATAATCCTCGTGTGATGGATCGAGAGTATACATCTAAACAAAATCAGATCGAAGTACCTCGAAAAAAAAAACAACATCCACGAGCAAAATCTCTATATGAACTACCCATAACCAGAGAACCAAAAAGAATATTTTTTTGTTCTGGGGTCAAAAGTCTCCCAGAGGAACTTATTCCTACTGGTTAATTACATCTGGTTAATTACCTGGTTATTTACATCTCGGGGGATACCCAAGAAGACTCTCGATGTAAGGAGTTTCACTTTATCATTATGAACATGGGGTATAGGTTATCAAAAAGTGATTATTTCGTATGGAATAGTCTCGATGCTTTGAAGCTCACGCTGCACCATCAGGCGGAAAGTGAATCTCTCACGCCAAATGGATAGTGGCTTTTTCACTCCCAAAAACCACCAAAAAACAAAAATCACTTCAATAGGGGTATCCCAATACGTCATAGCACATCCGGACCGTAAGGGCAGAGGACAAATTGTCAAACAGGCGGTAGCTTATTAACATCGGGCTGTCAAAGTGACACCAACGAAGTCAAAGGAGCAAAAATGGCTCAACAGGGGTAGTCAAAAGGTAAGGAAAAGTAATCCTAAGAGGTAGAGGTAGTCAGGTCGGGGTACCACGGACCCATCATCCCAAACCACTAGACCCTAAGTCTACCTGGTCGTGAACCCAACACAACCTGAGATCCCCGGTCAGCAATCCGTGAATTGCACCATCCACGAGAACCTCGGAAGCCCTAAGGTCAAAGGAAGGAAACTCTATCCTATGACTATAAACTGGAGCTCCAAGAGGTGGGACTTATCCCTGCCGAAATGGCAAGGATGCCTCCGGAAAGAAGATTCAGCTACAAAGCTGGAAATACTCCAAACAAAAAGACTTACACCCCATATGGGTTGGGGAGCCTTCTAACACCCTAAGCGCACTGTTTAGGGTTCGGGGCATTTTATATATGATGGATTCACTTATTATAAAATGAATAATGTATTTACGTTTTAAATAGTATTCAAGTTAAACATTATACAGGAAAATTATTATAACTCTGGAGACCGAATTGAGAACGGCTTTACACTTAAATTGAACTACTTTTTCAGTAAATATAAATATAACAAATTTAAAAAGTCCATTTAAAAAAAAACTATCGGTAGAAAATGACAAAAACATGCATCCTCGTCACGGGCGCCGCTCCCTCGCTGCAGCTTTTTGTTTTTTTAGGCATCACCTCCCCACTAACTACCCCGCATCTCTCTTTCTCAATCTCTCAATCTCGCCAGAGAAACAGAGATGCTTCTGCAAGCAGTTCCGGCGGCCACGATTCTGCTGGCAATGTTACTCTCAGCCCAATTGTCGGCGAATGCGGCGGCGGTACTGCCGCAAGGCAGCACTTCGCAGGTGGAATAGAATTAAGATACGGGACACGAGCATCAGTTCCTGGTCCCCTCCACGTGGATCCCGTCCTAACATTTCGGAACCCGTGCCCGTATCTTATTTCTACTACAAGACTCTCCTAGACTCTAAAAAAAAATACATTGAGAAATGAGAAAAGGAAAAGACTCAAACTCAATCCTGCGTGAAAACAAATGTCAGTGGGAAAACTCACATGGACATAACGTATCATGAGCCATGCCTTAAAAGTGGGGGGAGCTAATAGCACCTGCAAGCAAAAGAGTCAGAAATCATTACTTGCTCCCCCATAGCGGTACCTGTGTGTGTGTATGAAAATAGGCATGGAAAATAGCAAAAGAACGCCTAACACACTACGACACATATACAACATGTAAACACACCACAAGCATAATGCGACCAGACACATCACAAGAATAATGCAAAAGAAAGATATCTGGCTAGGGCAACCAATCCAACAGAGAACAATAGCTAGACATCAAAAAGGCTATCTAGCACCCTGAATTCTAGCCTAGCACGCCATCTACCAAGAAAGTGCATCGACCTAGTATATAAGTGAGGGGTAAGTCTGAGTATAGCATGACTTTGACGGGGTTTTCATATCAGCCCCATCCTAAAAATCTAAAGGATCTAAAGTGTGTCACGAATAGCGGTGACCAAAGGTTGGTCCGTTAGTTAGATCTTTAGCACAGTCATACTCGTGCCAATCCCGATGACTTAACTCGCATTGCTCATTGGGATTAACCCAGCGAGCAATGCTCTTTAAGGAATTGCGACCAACACGAGAGTCACTCTCCTAACGGGTTTGGCTCACTATCCATGCAAACATGCAAATGCAAATGCTAATGCAAGCGAATCAAAACATATAAGTAGTGATAAAGAGTATGCTTGTAAGGCAGTGGCTCATAGAAATGGGCATACCATAGCGGTAGTGGCCCCAAAAAGATGGGCATGCCATGGTGGCAGCGGCCTAGGAAGATGGGCATGCCGTAGCGGCAGGGGGCCGG
>NW_018227347.1:64298-81402 GCF_001263595.1 Phalaenopsis equestris
TGCCGTAGCGGCAGGGGCCCGAAAAGAGGGTATACCGGCAAAGTAATGACCCAGAAAATGCAATTCAAATAGATAATATCTATCATGATCATGCAAACATATAGATACAAGGCAAGTTGCAATAATATATTATTGGCATTTGGTCCATGAAAATTTTTGCGGAATTTCTGTTAGACTTGGGTTTGGATTGGGCTAGGGTCTAGGTTGAGCCTAATTGAAAGTTCAAATTGGTCTAAGGGTTTGTAATGACTAGTTTTGGGTGCGTAGAAATTTTGAAGTACTGAGCTTCAATTTCAGAGATTTGGACTTACGTGCAAATTTGAGGATTTTGTCCTAGGTTGGATTTTGATGAGATTTAAGGCTAGGATAGGGCCAATTTAAAGTTCAATTTGGTCAAAAGGAATGTTATAAGGAATTTGGAATTCAAAATTGGGGAGATTGGATAAGTTAATGCGTGTAATTTGGTGAACTTAGACATGTGGTCAAATTAGGCATTTTGGTTGGGCTTCAAATTTAGGTTTGAAATTAGGTTCAATTGAGCTTCATTTTAGTTTCAATCAAGCTTATTCATGATGAATTTAAATTTAGAATTCAAATTGGGGAAATTTGGAATCAATTTGGTGGAAATTGGGGGGTCAATTGGGGAATTTGGGCTATTAAAGCCAATTTGGGGATTTTGGTCAAAAGGAGTAAATTTGGTCAAATTGAACTCAATGGAGTGGTGCAAATTGATTTTGAGGACCTTTGGAGTGATTTTGGAGATTTTGGTTACTTTTGGAATTTTTGGGGATTAAAGAGCATTTTGGTAATTTTGAGGGTTTTATGGGTATTTTCGGAATTTCGGAAATTTTGTAGTATTTTGGTCAATTTGAGTTATGTGGAATGGTTTAAAATGATTTTTGAAGAGATTTTGAGAGTTTGGGTAATTTTGGGATTTTTTTTAAAAATCTAAGGTTTAAGGGCAATTTGGTAATTTTGTGAAGTTAGGCCAAGAATGGGTAAAAATTGGAAATTTGGCAAAATTGAGATTGATTGAGAATATTAATCATAAGGTCACCCTATTTGAGCCATAAGACCAAGGGAACTCCCATTGTTGATCCTCCATGTGTTGGTCTTAGCTGAACCCTAGCCCAGAGCTAATGGTTTAGGAAACCAACCACATGAGTTTCCAAAATAAGTAAGGGATCAACTAATTTTATTTGGTTAAGGGTTGAGGTTGTGAATGTAGGTGAAGGGTATCTAGTGTATGTGTGGGTGAGACTGACCAAGGCCAAATCACCCAGGGTCAACCATAAGGCTAAACAGTCTTATGGGGACTCTTTTTGAGCTCTCCATTCTAGCTCCACCTACTATGTGCTAGAGGTTAGAACTAATATGTGGAACTTCTTATTTACAAATTAAATGAGTGTGAAAAGATGTAACAACTTGTCTTGATTCGTAGAATAGAAAGCCAAACCAGAAAAGTACAAAGAAACGACCAAGTTTAGGACCCAGTGCAGATCCAACTTCCCAACGCACATCACCCACACCAATTGGGTGTCCGACCCCTCACAAAAAAGATAAACTCCTATAGGAATACTGAACCCCTCTGTTTATAGATGGTTAAATAGACGATTCTAGAATCCAAAAGATTTGACCATCCTTGCTCAAGAAAGAAATGTGCAAAGTATGCCAAGGAAAGAAGGGTAACTTGGTTCATGAGGGACTTTGACACAATACCAAAGTATGAATACAAAACTTTTCCATCATAATGGAGAATAGAGCTATTCCCAAGTGGAGTTGCTAGAAAATTGTCGGTTGTTAAAGGGGTTTGAAATTGTTAGCCGATGAAATGGATATCTGATCCTGATTTTATACGTCAATACAATGTATGTGGTAATAATCTTAAATTTTTCTTATAATTCTTACTTTGTAACGGTGCCAAAAACTTGATCACCAGCAACAACTAGGCAAAAACATTACTTCTAAGCAAATAAGAATACAACTTTTATTTTAAAATATGGGATACTATGCAAGTTTACGTTTCGTTATCAATATAGGACTTTTTGCTAAGCCCCCAATATCGAACCCACAAAGAAAAGACACAATAGGCAACCAAAATCAGAAGAAATTAAATAACAAATTCTACTTAGTAAAATATTCTTACTAAAACTATAGATGCAATAATAGGAATCAATGTTCGATCGATTCACTTTTTTTATTTCAATTTTTGGTAATTGAAAGAAATACAAGTAACTAAATTTAATTAGATATTTGTAAGATGAAGACAATATAAATAAATATCTTCTTCCTTATCATAAATCAGTAACAAGTATAGGAGTTTTGTTTTGGAAGTATTCAAATGTGTTATGTCAAATAGAAGCAATAAAATTATTCAACCTTACTAGAGATGCTATAATGAGCATTGACTAATTTAAAGTTTTAATAGTCTTGAAGATGGGTTAGGTAGGGAAGATAATAGCTCTCACTCTAGAGTTCCTTTTTCTCCCTCCACCTGTGGGCTAACATCTCATATCAAAACATAAAACTATAAACCAAATTAGGGGCTTTAGCTAGTCACTCTAATGTCTTCTAATTTTACACCCTTCAAATTTTATTTCCCTATTTATTTGCACTTAATAATATGAATTACATTCTCATCCGTACAATCTTATGTGTACAATATTATGTGATTTTTCCCATTAATTGACTGAGAAAAATGCATCTCAGATCTTACATATTGGCACAACAAATATTAACATCATAATTGGCAAGAAGTAAATGAAGTACAAGGATTAAAATCATCACAACTTATTCCAACATTAAAAATTAATACTTCACAAAACTTCCATCCAATACTTACTCACTTATCATTTTAAGAAAAAAATAAAGAAAGCTACTCAGAATTCAATGAAAGAACATAACCACACTTAGGTTTGAAAGTAAAAATCATGCAAAAAAACAAGAAGTATAAATTAAAACCAAATGTAGTCACAAAAATAAAAACATATCTCAAATCCTCTCCAACAAAATCTTGAAGTTCCTTTGAATCTCTTCCTTCACTTACAATACAAATTACCACTCAAAAAATAAAAAATAAAAAGTGGGGCAGCGACATGTCTGGGCATCGGTAGCTTGTGTGGGTGACTGGAAGGGGGTTAGTGATCTCTTCGTTTGTCAATCGAAGTCACTTTTATAATTTTCCAAAAGGTGCCTTGGGGTCTCTTCAAAATCTGTCCTGATTGAATGAATCTTCCAAGAGTTGCCTCCTTTCAAAAGCCAATTGAATTTATTTTTTGTGCCCATTAATTATTTTCCACGTTTTCACCAACGGTTACTTTAAAGACCACTTCAAAAATTTGTCCAAATTCATTGAATTGCCAAGTAACTACTTCTGGCGCTTAAACTCGACGTATAGGGAGCTTATGCTCCAGAGTTCTTTTGCACACCTTATTTATTTTTGCTTCAAATTTGATCCTTTTTTACTCCTTTCACCATTTTTCATCCATCTGATTGTATATGAAAGAAAAACACACAAATAACTTCCTTAAAAGCGCAATACCTCAAAAATAGGTAAAAAGATGTGTACATAAATACTATCCCAAACTTAAATGTTACTTATCCTCCAAGGGACACTCCAATCTTTCAAAACCAATATAAGTAGATTATTTAAATGAGTTTCTTTAAGATATTCTAAAATTTTGATCTATAAATATAGTAGTCCAATTTAGAATATACATTAGTACATGAGAGTAACTTAGAGTGTAGAAATTTTTAATGTAAAAAAGTCAAGAAATATGAGTCTCTATCTAGTTCAGAAATATTGTACATTTTTCCAAATATAGAGTTTAGGCTTTTTATCTTCTTCACTTAAAAATTTTTATTAAAAAAAATTATACTTACTACATTATATTCTTAAGCTTAAGAGTTTCTCAAGTCTTATACTTTTAAAAGATTAGACGTGAAACCAATTTTTGATTAGGCACTAATCTTCAAGCTTCTCCTCCCCTTCTCAACTTTTTTTTTTGGGTGAGGATTACTATATCTAGATAGTTCTTCAATTTTTTTAAATTCCACTCTTCCTTTCCTAAACAAAGTTTTGATATAAATCTTTTACTTTAAAACTTAATAATAGTTTTGAAGATTATTATTAAAAAAAGAAATTTAAGTATTGAAAATAAAAGTTAACCCTTCTAATTTTTCAAAAATATAATTTCTCATACTAAAGATAGTTAAACTAAATTTATCATTTCCCAGACTAAAAATTTTTAACCTTGAATTCTTCTTCATTAATATAGGTTTTAACTAAATTCTATTACTCATTTCTATATTCAAGAATTCTTCTTCATTAATATAGGTTTTAACTAAATTTTGTTACTCATTTCTATATTCAAAATCTTACTTCCCTAATATAACTTCATATACATAATCATTTTTTCCAAATCAAAACCAAATTTATTTGTAGTGCATTTGAGAACAAATAAACTTCATGTTTTAGAAAGTTTTTTTCATCCTCCACCCCGAACATAAATTTTAAATAAGATAAATCATTTCAGCATCACATTTATATAGGCATGAATGGAAACCAAAATCAACATGCTGAAAAGAATTTTTACATCTTAAGTATTTAAGTACAAAAAATTAAAACATGAGTAAAAATTTATTTGATCATATTTTAATTTAACTTTAACATATAGAGATTCTTTAGACTTCTATGCAGTGGAGGATAACTTAAAAGCAAACAAATACACTAATAGACTTTCTCAACACTAACATAAACAAAATACCTGGTAGTATATTGAAAATTTTAAACATGAAGTTCTTAAATGAAAGTTAATAATATTCTAAACTTTTCTAAGATTTAGGATTAAGCTTAATACAGACAAACTAAATACACTAGACAAAAAAATTATAACAATCACTACCACAAAAATAAAACAAAACTACTCACAAAAACATAAATACTTCACATCAGTGTCTAACAAAATAAAACACAAACAAAAGTAGCAGTCTCAACAAGTACAACTCAAAACAAAACAACAATACAATATAACTATACCACATAATGTTCACAACAAAAAACTAAACTACATTACTCAGTTTAATCATCCTCCTCCTTATCATCATCACTATGATCAATATGCTAGAAAGAAGTAGGCTCATATGATGGATATTTTGGATATGAAGGGAAGACTAAACATTGGTCACCTCTCGTGAGGTTTTCCAAAGATGAGTGTAATTTCTCTTCAAAATCACTAAACCTTATCATATATCCATTCATATGATCTATAAATATTTCTAAATTTAATTCTTTATCCATAGTATAATTAATTTTATTTACCATTCCTTGCAAAAATTATGCCTGTTGATCAGATCCAAAAGTCTGACCTTGTTATGTTGAAGAATGTGAGGTAGAAGCATGAGAAGTAGAGGCACTTGAACTACTAGAAAATTCACCTCTCCAACCAAAGGTCAAGTGATGTATGTAAGAATTCACATTAACACTTGTAATGGGCTTTAGAGGCTACAATATCTCTTCCAGCTATCGAATTTAACACCTGCCAGCTCACATAATGAATAGATGAAGGATGCGAATCCCAAAACTGTAGTAGTAGTAGCAACAAAAAAAATGGTGATAGTCTCATAAATTAGAGCTCCGATATCAATGGGCTTGAACTGCTCAATGCAATAGTTCAAGGTAGCTTTATCTTGAGTAATTTCACTAAAGTGGTTGGTTGGTAGTAGACAAGTAGAAATAAAGTAGTGTCATACCTTTGATGTGGCGTCTAACTTTGACGTGGAGATATTGACTCTTCTTTCATTGGTAATCTTCCACAGTACTCTTCCATCGGTCAGTGATGATATAATCTCATCCAACTCCTCCTTAGTCGAGGATATTGACTCTTCTTTTGTTGGTAATCTTCCACAGTCCTCTTCCATCAGTCAATGATGATATAATCTCATCCAACTCCTCCTTAGTCGAACTATATCTAGAATAAAAACTTAATGTACTAGGCGATAACTGGTAGAACAAATTTATTACCTCAAGGGAGAAAGGCACTATTTTTCCTCGAACAATGACCTGATTCACTTCAGCTTCGGAGAGATTCTCATAGAACTCCTGAACAACAAAAATCACAGCCACAGAAGAAAAACAGGAAAATTGTTCCCCCTGTCAGTAAACAATCAAGTCTTTTACTACACCACCCAAACTTTTAAAACACCTCTCAAGGATTAGTTTCCATGACTGCAATGTGTCGCTATAGCTGTCCTGATATCATGAACTACCCAATTTGTTCAAATCAAAATAGGCCTTCCCTTTACTCCTCTTCATTCTTGGGGCCATTTCTAAAAATCATATAAAATTAAGAATAAATCACAAATTCAACTCTAAATCACTAAGTTCAACTTCTAAAAGCTTAAACAAGCATTCTAATGTATTTTCCATAGATATTTCTCAAATTTTCATCATGAATAGAAATTTTCAGTCAAATCCATAATGTGCTCAAAATACATGGCGAAAATAAGAAATTTTTATACAGAAATGAAGCTCTTACCTAAAGAGGATAAAATCTAGCATATTTGACTTGAAACCACCATGAAATCATCATCTTAGAGGAGCTCTACCTCTCAAAATCACGAAAATTGAAGGTAAGAGACAAAGTCTGGGTAAAAATGGAGGATTTCAGTCTAAAATTTCACTTTAAACCATTTTCAAACTGGTTTACGTGAACCGGCGCTTAAGCACGACTAGTTCGACATTTAGGTGCCTACCTCTTGTGTTAGCTAGCGTTTAAGCAAGGGGTCTTAGCGCTTAGGTGCCAGTGAACAAATTTTGATATTTTTGATTTTAAGTAAAATGCACTTCTAGCCTACGTCAACCACCCTAAATAGTCTTATAAATCTTTAATAACTATTTTCTTCCCCTTCAACTCTCCTCTTTCTCAAGATTCCCCAATCTTAATTATTTCGTTTCAACACAAAATAACACAATATTTCACACAAAAAAACACTTATACTAATTCAAAAATAAATAAAAGCATTTACGATACAAAATTTCTCAATCCAAAGAATCTTAGATGAGATAATTTCTAAGAACACACACTAAACAATCTTAAAATTAAAAACATATAAAAAAAACTTAATACTAACAAAAAAACACCTAACACAAACAAAATCTAAACAAAGAACTTAATTCCACTCTCCTTCTTGTGGAACAAATCCTGGCCTATCATTAGTCTCTCCTTGGGCATTTGGAATATAAATCTGATAGAACAGACAGTGGTGAAGAACTCTGGTTGACAGTGGTGAAGAAGAACAGACAGTGGTGAAGAACTCTGGTTGAGTCTTTTTTAATCTATCTGTTTTTAAAATATATAGCCTTGTCTACTTCTTCTATAAAACTTGTGTAGCTAACTTTCATCTTAAGTTGCCATCTAATATGCTTTAAATGTGCATTAACTTTCATCACTTTAACTTTAATTGAAGCAACTTCAGTCTCAATTTTAGTGATTTTCTCCGCTATTCCTTCTATAATAATGGCAAGAAAAATATTGTATAACTCTTGCGCACTTTGACTAATAAATTTCTTCTTCATAGCTTCCTCCTTTTTCTTTATATTAATCACCCAAGATGACAAATTTTCAAGATCTCTCACTCTTCAATTAGAATTTAGGGTTAAAATTGAAGTGGGTGAGAATTCTCTTCATTCCCTTATATTTTTAGGCTTTACACCAAGCCTAAAATTGCTAGACATGTTCTCAAACCACTAACCCACTTAAAACCAACTAAGCCTCTTTTAAAACTTCTAAAAATGTAATTTAGCATGTTTAGCAAAATGTGGTGCTTAAGCACCAAATGGTGACGCTTAAGTGATGGTGCTTAATTTAGCATAGGCCATCTTAACGTCCAAATACTCATTCTAACATATCTAGATCATCTATTAAGGTCTTAGAATCATTACTAAATCATTATAAATTCAAAATACTTCCAACATTTTCTTAATCAAACACAGCAACATAACTTTCAAAACAAAAAACACATACATAACTATAGGTTGCTTCCCACCAAAATGCTTAGTTTAACATCGCCAGCCCGACATAACCAACGCTTA
Organism: Phalaenopsis equestris; assembly: GCF_001263595.1. Taxonomy (NCBI): domain Eukaryota; kingdom Viridiplantae; phylum Streptophyta; class Magnoliopsida; order Asparagales; family Orchidaceae; genus Phalaenopsis; species Phalaenopsis equestris. The sequence goes on from NW_018227347.1 coordinate 72,391, forward strand.
TTCTGGTTGACCCAATAACATAAGTTTATTTAATTTAAGTTGATCCCCTAAAAAGTAGGGTTTCAGCTTGTGACCAATCACTTTGAATATTTTTTTCCCTTATAGGATATTTGATATCCCTAGCTCCATAGGGATAAACTTTTATCACAAAAAATGGGCCCATCCACCTAGACTTAATTTTGCCTAAAAATAATCTTAACTTTGCATTATATAGCAAAACTTGTTGCCTTGGATCAAGATTTTTAGTATGAATACTCCGATCATGTCACATCTCCATCTTTTATTTATAAATCTTAACACTTTCGTAAGATTCATTCCTCATCTCTTCCAGCTCATTTAATTGCAATAATATTTTCTCATTAGCATCGTTTAAATTATACTTAATTTCCTTAATAGCCCAATATGTTTTATGCTTAAGTTCAACTAGTAAATGAAAAGCTTTCCCAAATATTAGCCTGTGTGGGGACATTCCTATAGGAGTTCTATAGGCAATCTTATAAGCCAACAAAGCATAGTCAAGTTTGACTACCCAATCCATTTTTGTTGGATTTACAAAATTTTCAAATATTATTTTAATTTTACGATAGGATAATTCAGCCAAACCACTTGTCTGAGGATGATAAGCAGTAACAATTTGATGGTTGATATGACATTTCTTTAATAATTTAACCATTATTGCATTCCCGCAATGACTTCCCCCATCAGTTATGACCACTCTTCGCATCCCAAATCTAAAAAATGTTTGTTCTTAAAAACTTTGCAACACTTTGAGCATCACATTGAGATAAAGTAATAGCTTTTATCAATTTGGATACATAATCTACTATTATCAATATATATAAATTTTTTAAAGATGGAATAAATGGTCCCATGAAATCTAATCCCCAAACATCAAATATCTTAACTTCCAACACATAATTGAGCGGCATCTCATTTCGGCATCTCATTTCCGGCATCTCATTTCTCCTATAAATATTTTCAACTCATTTACATTGATCACAAGTTTTGATATAAGCATTAATATTTCTAAAGTTTTTAGGCCAATAAAATCCGGATTGCAAAAGTTTATATGTTGTTTTATCAGCACCAAAATGTCCCCCAAAATCAGATTTATGACATTTTTGGATAATTTCATAACTTTCTTCTAAAGGCACATATCTTCTAATAATTAGATACTTTCCTTGTTTACATAAAAATGGGTCATTCCAAAAATAAGTCTTAGCTTCAGATAAAAATTTCCTCTTCTGTTGGTTTATCATTCCTTAGGGTATAATATCATTAACAATAAAGTTCGCAATATCGGCATACCATGGAACATGCAACACAATAATTCAGAATAATTATTCATCGGAAAAAATTTCATTAATTTCTTTTTCAAAACAGAGTGATTTTTCTAATTCAAGCCTCGACAGATGATAAAAAATTTGATTCTCAGCTCCCTTCCTATCTACTATCTCAAAGTTAAATCTTGCAAAAGATGAATCCATCTTATCAGTCTTGATTTTGCATCATTCTTTTTTATTAAATGTTTAATATCAAAAAGATCATTATGAATAACACATTAAGCTCCAATTAAGTATGCTTTAAATTATCAAAAGCATATATTAGTGCTAATAACTCTTTCTTAGTTGTTGTATAACTAATTTGAGCTTCATTAGGAGTTCTGCTAGCATAATAGATTACTTTAAAAATCTTAGCATGCTTTTGTCCTAAAATAGCTCCAATAGCATAATCTCTTGCATCACAATTAACTCGAAAGGTTTTTCCCAATCTAATGAAAAATAATTGGTGATGTTACTAATTTTTCTTTTAATAGCTCAAAAGCTTTTAGGCACTCCTTATCAAAATAAAAAATTACATATTTTTCAAGCAAAGGGCATAGAGGCTTAGCAATTTTAAAAAGTCTCTAATGTAAAACCTGTAGAATTCAAAATGTCCTAAAAAACTCCTGATGTCCCTCACACTTGTTGGGTAAGGTAAATTAGCTATCACTTAAATTTTCGTAGGGTCTACTTCCATATCATTTTCTGATATCTCATGTTCTAAAAAAGTTTCTCCTGCTACCATAAATTGACATTTTTCCCAATAAAGGACTAAATTTGTTTGTTCACAGCACATAAGAACTTTTGATAATTGTTCCAAACATGATTCATATGAAGTTCCAAACACTAAAAAATCTTCCTTAATAACTTCTATTCCTTTTTCAATTAAATTATAGAAAAGAGTGAACACTAAAAAATCTTCCTTAATAAGTTCTATTCCTTTTTCAATTAAATTATAGAAAAGAGTCATCATACATCTTTGAAATGTGGTGGGAGCATTATATAAACCAAAGGGCATTCTTCTAAAAGCAAATGTACCATAAGGACTGTTAAAAGTTATTTTCTCTTAATCCTCATGAGTTTTTTATATGTTGTGATAACCAGTATATCCATCCAGAAAACAAAAGTTTTTATGCCCATCTAGTCTATCTAACCGTTGATCTAGAAGGGGAAGTGGAAAATGAAATTTCCTAGTGGTGAGATTTAATTTTATATAATCAATGCATATTTGTCACCCTGTGACTTGTCTTGTTGGTATTAACTCTTTATGTTCATTCATAGTCACAATCACTCCTTTCTTAGGAACACAATGAATTGGACTAACTTATGGACTATCTATAATAGAGTACATAATTCTAGCATCTAACCACTTTAAAAATTCTTTCTTAACAACTTATTTTATAATAGGATTTAATCTCTTTGAGTATCAGCCCTAGGTTTGCAATTCTCTTTCATATGAGTCATATGAATTATATGCGTACAAATTAAAGGACTAATTCATTTAATATCAGTAATTGTCCATCCAAAGGCTTTCTTATAATTATTAATTGTCCATCCGAAGGCTTTCTTATAATTATTAAAAGTTTTCATTAAACTCATTTATTCTTTTGTAGTTAATTTTGAGGAAATTATAATATGTGAGGAAATTATAATATGTAATGGGAAATTATAATATGTAATGTTGAGGAATCACCTAAAAAGGTATAATTTAAATGTTAAAGAAGTAACTTCAACTCAAGTTTATGAGGTTATTCAATCAATGGACAAAAAGATTTATCTTTTTCTGTCATGTCTAAACCTTCAAAACTAAACTGTCATGTCTAAACCTTCAAAACTTTCTCAAACATAATTCAAATCTTCCTTATAAAAATCTTCAAATTAATCTAATTCATTTTTTATTTCTCTACATATGTTGTTTTTAAATGGAATTCATTGAGATATCTTATCACATCTATTCTGTAACATTCATCATCTTAACCTTTTTTCAGGATACTTCATTGATTTTGAAATATTGAACATGAATATTTGATCATTAACGTCCATAGTTAATTCCCCTTTCTGTACATCTATCATTTCTCTTCCTATAGCTAGGAAAGGTCTCCCCAAAATGATAGGTGTCTCCTTATCTTCCTCCATATCTAGCACAATGAAATCAAAAAGAAAGATAAATTGATACACTTTTACTAAAATATCTTCTATAACTCCCTTAAGATATGTTATTGAACGATCTGCTAACTGTAGAGTTACAGTAGTATGTGATATTTCTCCTAATCGCAATCTTTTAAATATTAAAAATTGCATAAGCTTAATGCTTGCACCTAAATCACATAAATCTTTTACATTAAATTTGTCTCCTGTTGTACATGAAATTGTGAAGCTACCATGATCTTTAAGCTTTTTAGGAGCACTCTTCAATAAGTGCTACAATCTTGCTATCTTTGAACTTCTTTTTCCTGTTATGAATATCCTTCATAAACTTCACATAGCTTAGCATTTGTTCCAAGGCTTCAACAAATAGAATATTAAGAATATTAATTATAAGCTTTTATAAGCTTCTTAAAGATTTATAGAAATTTTAAAATTTATTTATCCAACTTTTGTTGGCGAAGTCTCTAAGGAACTGGAGGTGGTGGTTTTTTCAAGTCAGTTTTAAGTGGAGAAATAAGTCTCTCTAAACCTTTTGGAGCATCCTCTTCAGGCTCTTCAAATTCTTTTCTCTCTACCTTTCTTTTCTCTTCCACTTCTAAGTTGAATGACTTTTGCTTCCTCTTTATTTTGGTCATATGGATTTACTTCGTAATTACTAGGAAGTGTTCCCTGGGATCTATTACTTAATGAACTCGCTATTTGTCTCAATTTATTCCCAATATTTCTTATTGTAGCTCATTGACTTTGTAACTGATTTTTCATTTGTAACACCACTTCTTCTATAGACAACTTTTTCACCTTGAATTGTGGTTTACTATTAAATCCTAGAGGAAAAGTTTGTCTATAATTTCTATTATCTTGGAAGTTCCAGTTTCTCAATGGATTTACATGGTTGTTCGCTCATTACTGATTATTAGCACTCAAAGTATTATTCCAATTAAATTTAGGATGGTTCTTCCAACTCGGGTTATAAAAGTTTTAACTTTGGTTATTCTGCTTGTTGTTTATGACATTCAAAGTTTTTAATGATGCTTGAGATACTACCATTTGACCTAATGAATTTTCTTCAATCATTTCAATTGGTTGAGTAAAATTTATTACAAATTGGTCTAACTTCTTTGAAATTGTAGCAACTTGATTTTCTAACATTGCAAAAGCATCAGATTCATGAATATTGGCAACTTTCTTAGGATTTACCCTCTCAGAAGATAATTAAAAATTATTAGTAGCCATCTCTTAAATTAAAGCATAAGCATCATGAAATGCTTTTGACATCAATGAACTACTAGTATTAGCATTGATAATAGATATAAGAGATCCAGTTAATCTATTATAAAAGGTTTGAGTTATTAACCAATCTGGTACAATAAGTTGTGGACACTTTCTCAGTAGTTCTTTAAATTATTTTCATTCTTCAAAAATAGATTCACCTTCAAACTAACTAAAAGATGTAATATCATTTTTAAACTTCATAGTTTTTAATGGTGAAAAATATTTAGCAAGGAGTTTTTGCACTAAATCCCCCCAAGTTCTGATTGAATCAGGTGTTAACGAATGTTACCATATCTTAGCTTTATCCCTTAGTGAGAAATTAAAAAGTCAAAGTCTTATAAGATCGTCTGATGCTCCACAATATTTAATTGTATCACACAATTCTAGAAAATTTGCAAGTCAAAGTCTTATAAGATCATCTGATGCTCCACCATATTTAATTGTATCACACAATTCTAGAAAATTTGCAAGATGTAAATTTGGATCATCAGTTGTTGCTCCCTGTCGGCACTATTTTTGGTGTGAGGTTTGCCCGTAAGAAGCTGTCGGTCATCGGAATTGAAATCCCGTTGCCCGCTTCGGAAGGACGTTTTTTTTTTTTAAAAATGAAGTTCATCTACCGTAGGGTTTGCAATAATCTCTTAAAGGTCTAAACACTTGATTTATTTCAGCATTTTGACTATTTTGGTTTTCCATTTCTTGACATTTTTAATCCTTTTCAGTAATTTTAAGTTTCTTAATTTTTTTTCTAATAGTTCTTTATACTTCATAATTGTAGGTTACTAGTCTTGTAGAACCTGACCTATGCATACATTACGATGAAACAACATAAAATAAAAAAATTCACACAATAAAGAACCTTATGTAAAAACAACACTACAATATTTCTATAACAAATCTAAAATTTTAAATACGACTTTATTAAAATAGAAATTTTCTTTATAAAGATTTCTTCAAAAAATTTGTATTTTGATCCCGGCAATGGCGCCAAAAACTTGATCATGATTTTATATGTCAATACATTGTATGAAGTAATATTCTTAATTTTTTCCTTACTTATAACTCTTACTTTGCAATGGTGCCAAAAACTTGATAACCAGCAACACCTAGGCAAAAACTTGACTTCCAAACAAACAAAAATACATTTTTATTTTTTATATATGAGATACTACACAAGTATACATATTATTATCAAGTAATATAAAACTTTTTGATTAAGCCCCGAACATCGAACATCGAACCCACAGAACATCGAACCCACAGGGATAAGACACAATATGCAACTAAAACCCAAAGAAATTACATAACAAATTCTACTTAGTAAAATATCCTTACTCAAACTATAGATGCAATAATAATAATGAAAATTAAATTCACTTCTTTTTTATAAACTTTTGGTAATTGAAAGAAAAGTAAAAAAAATAACTAAATTTAACTAGATATTTTTATGATAAAGGCAATATAAGTAAAATAGTTTTTTTGTATCATAAATCAATAACAAGTATAGGAATTTTGTTATGGAAGTATTAAATTGTGTTGTGGCAAATAACAATAAAAATATTCTTTACCCTTACTAGCGATACTATAAACAACATTGACTAATTTAAAGTTTGAATAATCTTGAAGGTGAGTTAGGCACGGAAGATACTAGCTCTCACTCTAGAGTTCCCTCTTCTCCCTCAACCTGGGGGCTAACATCTCATGTTAAAACTTAAAATGCTAAACCAATTTGAGGGCTTTAGCTTGTCACTATAAAGTCCTCTAATTCTACACCTTTCAAAGTTTATTTCCATGTTTATTTGCACTCAATCATATGAATTACATTCTCATCCATACAATCTCATGTGATTCTTATCATTAGTTGACTGAGATAATACCATCTAGGATCTTACGTGTTTTCACAATAAATATTAATATCTTAATTAACCAAAAAATAAGTAAATTAAATGCAAGGTTTAAAATCATCACAACTTATTCCAAAATTAAGGGATAACACTTCACACAACTTCCATCCAATACTTAATCACTTAACATTTTAAGGAAAAAGATAAAGAAAACTATTCAGAATTCAAGGAGAAAATAAAACCACACTTAAATTTGAAAGTAGAATCATGCAAACAAACAAGATGTCTAAAATAAAATCAAATGTAGTCACAAAGATAAGAACTTATCTCAAATCCTCTCCACCAAAATCTTGAAGTTCCTTTGAATCTCTTCCTTCACTTAGAATACAAACTACCACTCAAAAAAAACATAAAAAGGGGGGTGGCGGCGTGTGTGGGGTCGGTGGTATTTGTGGGTGACGAGAAATGGGTTGGCGATCTTTCTATTTTTCAATCCTACTCTTTTTTTATAATTTTCTAAAAGGAGCCTTGGTGTCTATATAAAATGTGTCTACATTCAATGAATCTTCCAAGATTTGGCTCCTTTTAAAAGCCAATTGAATTTCATTCGTATCCATTAACTATTTCTCACATTTTCACCAATGGTTGCTTCAAACTCCTCTTAAAAAATTCATCTAAATTAATTGAATCACTAATTAATTACTTCTAGCACTTAAGCGTGAGGTACTGGGTGCTTAGGCGCGGTCTGATCTATTTTAATGGTGCATAAGCGCTAGTTCTGGGTGCTCAGGGGCCACCGTTCTTTTGGACATCTTCTTCATTTTTGCTCCATATTTGATTATTTTTCACCCCTTTCACCATTTTCATCCATTTGATTATACCTGAAAGAAAAACACGCTAATACCTTCCCTTAAAACACAGAATCTCAAAAATTAGTATAAAAATGTGTACAGAAAGACTATATTTTAAGTGTATCAATATCCCAATGCACAGTTTTAAAAGATGTTTAATTTAATTTATATATATATATATATATATACATATAATATATATATAAATTGGGAAAATTTACTTTTTAATTTTTAAAAATACAAGACCAAACCTATCTCATATCTACAATAGTTTAAATAATCGAGCACAATCCCACAAATAATAAATCTACCTCGAAGGATGGATACACTACTTGATGGTGGTGCTCAACTAAATAAACTAAAGAATTTAAGACATCCATTTTAGTCTACAAAAAACTATTTTTTATGCTGATAAAAACATTACCCTATCTAATATAAAGAATTAGGTAGGGTTTATATTACCTAGGTTCTTTAAGCTCCCTATAGAAGCAAGCCCCTTTAATCAATTACATCTCAAATGACTAAGGTCATTTAAGAAAACTCTCGATTTAGATCAGAAAATATTGTCTTCAAAATTGTAAAAGATAGGACTTTTCAAAGATCGGTTTCAAAGATCGGACCAAAGAGTGCCAAAGAGTGCCAAATGGGAAAGGCTCAAATTTGGAACATTCATTATGGAGTCTAAAAGGAGAAAACTAGTGGGTGTCATAGATCTTGAGGAGAACCTCAATGAATTCCCAAGTTATTTTTGGTTTGGCTTCAATTTTGAGAAGAGAATTATTGAATGTTTTATTGTGCCAATAATAATTATTTAGGGCTCACATTTCTATTACATAATCATATAAATAACCTGGAAGATAAGAGGGTTTATATTGTAATAAACAACAACCTCGGAATTCAAAAACAAGTTACGGCTTAAATTTTACAACATGATTATGCGAAAGCCTAAAAATGAGTTGAAAATTTTAGTCGCACTAGGTGGACAACCTCGAAGTCCTACGGCTTATTTTTTAAGTCTAAGAAAATTTACTATTGTAGATCCTCACACTGTTGTAGATTGCTGCTCACAGAGTTAGCTCCAAGCTCCTCGGTGAAGCTGCGATCTTAAAGTCTAAAGTTTCAAAGGTTTAAATGACAAGTTCAATTCAAAATTGGGGAGGGGGGTTAAAGTTTATTAGAACGACACCAGTTAAGATCGCATGGTTCCATCATTCCGGTTCCACTATTTTCTTTTAAATTTACTTAGCTTAAACGAGTTGATAAACCTATTTAAATAGGAGAGATCTCGGTTATCTCATCTGGTGGACTTGTAAATTCAGAAGGACATGTTATGAAGTTGTAGTTCAAAGGATTTATGGTTACAGGGACTCTTGTAAATTTAGAAGGACATGTTATGAAGTTGTATTTCAAAGGATTTATGGTTACCTTTGAAAGGGTTTAATTTAATTTTGAAAGTTCTTGATTAATTTTGAGAAGTTTTCATTTTTTTAATCAAGTATGCATTGTATGTAGAAGCACTAGTAATTTGTAGTAAATTAAATGATAGAAATTAAATAAAACCGTAAAGGCATTCCT
>NW_018227347.1:81474-93676 GCF_001263595.1 Phalaenopsis equestris
AAAAGGGGAAGAGCGGACGAAGGTGTAGCTGCCAAATCTCAAGTCATGACTTGATGAGTCCCTAAAGGTTTTAATGGATGATTTTCTAGAAGATAGTATAATAAGTCCAATTGTACTTCAAAAAATTAAAAAGGTCACAAAAGCATTTGGGGAGCTATCCCTAACAACCTATAAATCCTTTTGAAAAATTTCAAGTTCATCTGAACCTCTTATATTGTTCAATTAATCAGCCCAATTTTTAAATTTAGTTTCAATGAATTAATACACTATATGCTCGGTGAATCTAATTTTTTAATTATCTTGAGAGTGGGGCACTTCAAATATTCACCTGATATTTTACTTAAGAGTTATGTAAGTGGGTGCCCCTAAGGCGAGCTCAAGTCATTAATGTTTTTATACCCACCATTAAAGTTGGGCCAGTAGTGTATAGAGGTGTTAATCAATCATGACTTTCTTTTCTAAACCTTATTAAACAAGTTCAAATATCAAGTCTAGCTCACTACAAAGCCCTTAACAATTTCATGGGTAAATTTACAATTATCAAAATATTATAAGAAGTGGAATATATTCTTATCGAAAGATCATGCTATCACCAATTAGGGGCTTCAAGTCTTCAAGTGAATTATTATATCATCTTAACTTCAGCCCAATACTTCAATATCATTCAATTAGATTGACTTCCAAGTCATGATAATTTATAAAATTATAATTTTACCCTTATCATGAAAAGGTGGCAAATTGGTTTCTACCTCCTAACCCATTATAGTTCAAACATCCAAAAGAGTTCATTATGATCAAAATTACCCATTTACCTTTGCTTAGTACTAAATTTTAATTAAGTCATCAAAATCCAAAATTACCATTTTTCCTCTAGGGCTCTCCACTTCATAACTTATTAAATATAACTCAAATGACTTTGAAATTTTTATAGTACCCCACTCATGGGTCAATTAAAATTTTAGAGGAGAAAATGTGATTTTTCCATTTTGTTAATGAATTTATATAGTTACTTTTAACTCAAAATTAGGATTTTAAATATTAATTTATTTAACTAATCAAAGTAAATTCTTTAGTCATGAGAAAATTATTGGAGGTTCACCTATGTTAGAGGACCACTTCGAAAAAATTTCATAATTTTCCAAATAAGATTTTAATTTTATAATTATTTATTGATTTTTATAGATTTAATTAGATTGAAAATATGTTTTAATTATAAAAATTACTTTTTACATTTATATTAAATTTTCCTATGTCCAAATAACGCAGAGAAATAAACTTTATAGTTTTCAAGATTTTTAATTTATTTACTATAATTATTTTAATGGAAAATTAGAGAAAATATATTTTTAGCCTTTACAAATTTATTACTAACTTAGAATAACTAAAAAAAATATTCTAATGTGTTCCACTGATCAGGAAGCCATTAGTAACATTTTAGATCGTTTTTGTAATTTTTTAAAATTTAATTAATTTTAATTCAAAAATATGCTTAAAAATAAAGTATTTAATTTAATATAAATTTTATTTTTTCTAAATGCTACTGATCACAAGGAACTCAGAAAATCACTTTTGATAATTTTCCTAATTGTATTTAATTTAAAATTTGTAGAAAAATGTCATTTAACTTAGAAGGTCAACTTTAGTGATAAATATACTCCAAATTAATTCCAAATTTATTCAATGAGTTAATATAATTATTCATTACAAAGTGACATTTATTTTGTTAAATTTTAAAAAAGATTTATTTAAAAAATTTATTAAAATTTTTATACATTTAATTAACTATAAAAGTACACAAAATTTCTTAAATTAATTTTAATTTTTTCCTAAGATTCATTGACTAGAGGAAACCTACCAAAATTAATCCCATACTTTTATCATTTATATTTTAGTTTATAAAACTATTTCAAGCAAAAATAACAATCTTGGTTTGAAAATTAAGATTTCAAAGATAGAGATGCTCTTTGAGCTTGGAAAGATCAGAGAACGTACCCATAATCGTGAGTAATCAACCCCAAAAATTTCAAATCATGGTAATTATTAATTATTTAAATAAAATTAAAATACTTTAGAGAATATTTAATTAATTAAAAATAAAACATAAATAAAATGATATTAATTTTGGTTCCACATTATTTTCCTTTATTCACTGAACAACATGATATTTTTCTTTCATTTTTATGATTTTTCTATGCAAAGATATGAATTTTTCAAGTACACTGAAATTAATTGAATCAAAATAACAAAGGAACTATTTACTTAAACATGTGATTGCCATGTCATCATTTGCCACTCCCAAAACTCAGTGTGGCGCTCTCTGATTTGACACCGCCATCCATAAAGTCACTGACCCAACCCACGTTATATGTTTTATTCCCCCACTTGGCGCGATCTTAGTCATCCATTTGATACATGCGCTGTCCAACGGTTGTGGGTCATCGTCCCCAATGGCCAGAACCCGTAAACCGTCATACTTAAAATCCTATGATCTCTTTCTAGACTCAACCAAATCACTTTAGGTTTGTTCAGGCACCTTCATCTAGTCCAGACGAACATATTTATATGGTTTATCAACTCTAAAATTAAACTTTTCTACATAAAAGACCAAACTAAGCTCAATTTAGGGAGAAAAATTCAAAACCTTTGCCAGAGATATGTGGCCTCAATCAGGTGCTTGTAGAAGCTCTGTTGGGACCTGAAAAACCTCCTAAAAATGTTGATGGGCTGGAGAATGCTCTGAGCAAGGCTTCCTCTAACAAGTGGGGAGGTCTTGATGGAAGACTAAATTAGGGTGTTGAACAGAGGGGGGTTTCAGTGGGAAACTTCTCCTTAAGCTCTGGTGAAGCTTAAAGACACTTCAATTTGGATTTGGTGGAGTTTGGTGGAATGCCAGAAAAATGCCCTATAATTGGTCTCTAAAATTGCGCTCAAGCAGTTGGGAGAAGTGTTGGAAGATGGTTGGATTGAGATCAGTGAATTTTGGAGAAGCTCTAGTAAGAATTTAGCAAAGTCTCCATAGAAAATTAGATCATCTTTATTCTTGGCTATGAGAGGGGGCTTTAAATAGAAGAGCTTGGGGTGGCTGATTGGGCTTTAATTCAAGTGCAATCGACTGCTTATGTGGAAGGCTGAGTTGCACCAATGACCAATTGGAGCTGGACAAATTTGATGGGTGTAATGGGCTTACTTTAAGATGGGGTGACTCTCAGTTTTGGGGTTCTCTGGTGACTAGGCTGGTCAGTCAGGCCTACGCTGGTGGCTAAGGGAGTCAGGTGAGCTAGAGAAAGATTAATGGTGAACACGATGGTTTGGGGATGGCTAGTGGTGAAGATATCTTTGCTTTAGCACAAAATGGGATGAGATCCCCTAATTTGTGGGACCTTTGGTCCATGTCTCAACTAAGTTGGGCTAGGTGGATCTAGGCTAGTCCCAAGGGTCCAGAAGTTGGTTGTGGTGGGCTTCAGTTTGATAATTTGGGTTAATTTATGTTTGTGTCAAAAGTTTGGGTTTTGATTCAACTTGGCTCTAGATTTGTTTTGGGCTAGGATTTGGGTCAATTGATTGATTAATTTAGCTTGAATGATTGTTATAAGAAATTTTAGATACTAATTGGGCGATTTTGAATTGATTTGGAAGGTCATTTTGGTGGAATTTTGCCATATGTCAATTTTGGGGCATTAGGGTTAGACATGGGTTTGGATTGGGCTAGGGATTGGATATGGTTCAATTTGATGTTGGTGATTGTCATGAAGAGTTTTATAAATTAATTGGGTGGAAATTCTTGAGTTAGGAGGTACAATTTGATGGAATTTGAGCTTTTTTTTCAAAATTGGAGGTTTTTGCTTAAGTTGGATTTTAGTGAGCTTTGAGTTCAAATTTGGGTCAATTAATTGTTCAAACTGATTGACGAAGTGTTATGAAGAATTTAGAATTGAAGTTTAGGGAAATTATTTTAATCATGGGATTTAATTTGAAGGAATTTAAGGGTATGACTAAATTAGGGATTTTTGATTGGGCTTGCAATTGATTCTTGAAATTGGGTTCAATTGTACATGGGTTATGGTCTCAATTGGGATTGGATATGATGAATTTGATTTTGAAATTAAAATTTGGGGAGATTGAAGTCAATTTGGTTTAAAATGAGAAAAAATTAGGGAATTTAGGCATTTAGGGAAATTTGGAGATTTTGGTCAAAGGGGGTCAATTTGGTCAAATTGGGCTCAATGGAGCAATTCAAATTGATTTTGAGGACATTTGGAGTGATTTTGGAGATTTTGGGAATTTTTTAAATTTTTGGGGTAGGAAGGGCATTTTGGTAATTTTGGAGATTTTGGGGTTATTTTGGAAATTTGGAAAAATTGGGATTGATTCAGAGTGTTAATCATGAGGTCACCCTACTGAGCCAAAGGACCAAGGGAACTCCCATTAAAGATCCTCCATGTGCTGGTTTTAGCCAAACCCTAGCCCGGGGCTAATGGTTTGGGGGACCATCCACATGACTTTCTAATTGAGTAGGGGATCATACTAAGCATATTTGGTTGGGATTAAGGTTGTGAGTGGAGGTTCAAGTGTATGTGTGTAAGACTGACTAAGACCACACCACCCAGGGCAAACCCTAAGGCCAAACAGTCCTATAGGGACTCCCTTGAGTTCCCCCATTTCGGTTCCACCTATTAAGTGCAAGAGGTTAGAGCCAACAAATGAAACTTAAAGTTAAACAAAGAAGAGTTTTAGAATTTCTAATTGTGAGGGTTCTATCACTAGTCCATAAGAAATAATCAAAAGGAATGTCCTATGGCTAGAGCTTAGGCTTCTAAGGAAGAAGGACTGGACCTCAACTAAAAAGTGAGGTCAAAAGAAAGTAGATAAAATTGTAAAGGCGTACTTGTCATCTTCACCCTGCTCACGCTGAAATGTTAGAACTTGCAACATGTATAAGTCTATAGGTTATTTAAATAAATTGCAAGATTATAAAACAAGAAGGTCAGTTGAAGGTGTAGATACCAAACCCCAGGTCATAACTTGGTGGGTCCTAAAAGGTTTTAATGAATGATTTTCTGGAACAATGTATGATAAGTCCAATTATCTTTCAAAATATCCAAAAGGTCATAAAAATATTTAGAGAACAATCCCTAACAACCATTATAACCCTTTTCAAATTTTCAAGTTCATCTAAACCTATTATATTGTTCAAATGATCCATTAAAACTTTAAATTTAGTTTCAATGAATTAATACATCCTCTGCTCAATGAACTTTGATATTTTAATTCTCCCAGGAGTGGAGTAATCAGATTGTCACATAATGTTGTATTTAAAAGTTATGTGAATGGGTACACTTAGGGTAAAATCAAGTCATTGAAGACCATGTACCCACCACTAAAATTGGGCTTGTAGTGTCTTCAAAATGTTCATGATCAGTTATATTATCATTTCTAAACCTCATTAAAATCTTGGATTAAGCCATGCTAACTACCAAGCCCTTAATAATTTCATGAACAAATTTGTAAATATCAAAATATCAGTTTGAGTGAGACATATTCTTATTAAAAAATCATGTTATCATCTAATCACTAATTAGGGCTTCAAATAAGTGAATTATGATCTTCCTAACTTAGGCCCATTATTTTAGTATCATCCAATCAGATTGACTTCTAAATCAAAACAATTTATGAAATTACAGTTTTACCCATATTCTGAAAAGGTGGAAACTTACTTTCTACCTTTAACCCCTTATATTTCAAACGTCCAAAAGAGTTCATTTTGATCAAAATTACCCATTTACTCTTTGTTTAATTCTAAATTTTAATTAAGGCATCAAAATCCAAAATTGTCATTTTGTCCCCAGAGCTCTCCACTTTATAATGTATAAAATATAACTCAAATGTCTTTTAAATTTTTATGGTACCACACTCATGAGTCAATTAAAATATCAGATTAAAAAATGTGATTTTTCCAATTTTTATTTAACTTTTATAATTATTTTAACTTAAAAATAGGATTTTCAATATTAATTTATTTAATTAATCGAAGCAAAATTTTTGTTCATGGGAAAATTATTAGTGGTTCGTCTAGGTCAGAGGACCACTAGGACAAACTTTCTTAATTTTTAAAAATATATTTTTAATTTTTATAATTATTTATTGATTTTTAGTGATTATTTAAATAAAAAACATGTTGTA
Organism: Phalaenopsis equestris; assembly: GCF_001263595.1. Taxonomy (NCBI): domain Eukaryota; kingdom Viridiplantae; phylum Streptophyta; class Magnoliopsida; order Asparagales; family Orchidaceae; genus Phalaenopsis; species Phalaenopsis equestris. The sequence goes on from NW_018227347.1 coordinate 87,655, forward strand.
ATTTCAAAACTCACTTTTTATATTTTTATTAAATCTCTTTAAGTCCAAAGAACTCAGAGAAACAAACTTTTTTTTATAATTTTAATTTTACTTATTATAATTATTTTAATGAAAAATTAAAGAGAATACATTTTTTGACATTTAAAAATACTTAACTGAATCAAAAAAATTACGAAAAATATTTTAAAGGGTCCTAAGTGATCAAGGAACAATTAGGAACAATTTTAGGCGGAACAATTTCAGGCGTTTTCATATCTTTGGAATTCTTAATCATTTTTTAATTATTTTTAATTCAAAACATAGCTCAAAATGAACTATTTGTTTTAAAAAAACTTTAATTTTTTCTAGATTCCCCTAATCACAAGGAACTCAGAAAACCACTTTCATAATTTTTCTAATTATAGTTAATTTATTATAATTATTTCAGTGCAAAAATACCATTTTACTTAGAAAATAGATTTTGGTGAACAAATTAATTCAAATGAGTTTCAAATTTTTTCAATGAGTTAAAATAGTTAATATTTACTGTGTGGAATTATTTTTGATAATTTTTTGAATATTATTTTTTTTTATTTTAATTTTAGTGAGTTCTAGGGTTTAATTAACTATAGTAATTTAGATAAATATTTCAACTTAATTTATAGTTTTCTAAGAGTCCTCTGACAATGGGAAACCTATGAAACAAGTCCCGTGTTTTTTTATTTATATTTTAAATTATAAAATTATTTCAGCAAAAATAGATAACTAGGCTTGAAAATTAGGGTTTCAAAGATAGAGATGCTCTCTGACTTTAGAAAAATTAGAGAACATCCCTGTTGGCATGCAGAATCAAACTCTAATATTTCAAGCCATGGTGATTATTATTTTTTAAAATTAAATTGGAATAGTTCATAGGGTATTTAATTAATTAAAAATCAGAGACATCAAAAATTTTTTATTTTTATTCCACATTATTTTCCTTTGATCAGTGAGCAATAAGGTATTTCTATGATTTTTACACTAAGTTATAGATCATTTAATCTCTTGAATTAATTTAAATAAAAAATCCTTGAATTTCCTACTTATTTGTGTCAGCCCCCACCTCATTCTATGGTGCTCCAAACTCACGGGCATTGCTCCGCCATCTGATGTAGCAACCTGAGTCAGATGCCACGCGTCTGCGCTTTATTGTTCCATCCTTCTGTCCAGTACAATATCAGTTGTCCAAACGATACACCAAAAATGCACGCCATCCATTCGTCGTCCTCAATCTTCCTAACCCGTCCAACTTAAAAGCCTAAGAACCCGCTCGATAATTAATGAAATCACAAGGGGTTTTTTCCTACACCTTCATCTGGTCCAGATGAACCTATCTATATGGTTACATGCTCATGAAATTAAACCTTTTTTCACAAAAGCCCAAACTGAGTAATTTTGGGGAAAATGGGTCATAACTTTGTCTGAGATTGGGAAGCCTCAATCAGATGCTAGGACAATCTTCAGTGGAGTTTGGCAAACCTCATAAAGGTATTGGTTTCCACTGGTGAATGCTCTAAGTATAAGTTCCTCCAACAAGTGTGGGGGGTCTTGGTCTAGAGCTAGGTTAAAGTGTCTGAGGAATGAGCCATTCAGTGGGGGTAATCTTATTTATGTTTGGGGAAGCTTTTGAAACAATCAATTTGGAGTTTTGTGGGGTTTTGAGAAATGACCAAAATAGTCCTGATTCTAAGTTTGAATTAGAGCTCAAATAACTGGGATATGTTGACCTCTTTTTTAGTTGAGGTCTAGTTTTCCTCTTTAGTAGCTTAGGGTCTAGCCATAGGACTTTCCTATTGACTATTCATAGAGAACTAGAAAAGGAACCCTCACCAATAGAATTCTCAAACTCTTCTTTACTCAACTTGAAGTTCCACATTTTGGTCCTAACCTCTAGCACTTAGTAGGTGGGGTCAATATGAAGGAGCTCAAGGGGAGTCCCACACAGGATGGTCAGACCTTAGGACTAACCCTGGGTGATCTGGTTTTGGTGGGGCTAACTTGCACACACTACACTCTCTCACATGCCCTAAACTCTAGATCCCTTAGTTTGGTTTCCTGACTACTTTTGGAAAGCTCATATGGATGAAACTATACCCCTAGTCTTAGGCTAAGAGGGTTAGACCCAACATATTGAGCATCCAAAATGAGTCCTCATATCTCCTCATATGGCTCCTACAGGTTTGATACGACTTCATGCCCAAAACCAACAAATTACCAAATACCCCTACAACCCTAATCTTTGCCAAAAATCTGAAAATTATCCAAATTACCCAAATTTGACCAAAAATCATTGCAAATCACTCACCACTACTTAAATTTACAAAAAATTACCAAATTCCCAAAATATCTCCAAAAATTGCTAAAATTACCAAAATACCCATCATGACCTAAAAATTCCAAAAATTCCCAAATATTCCCTATTACAATTTATTATCATCAATTTGACCAGATTTGACCAATTTTACCCAGTTTGACCGGAAGCCCCAATTTGGCTTTAAGAGCTCAAATGTCCTCAAGTTAAACATAATTTCGGCCCAATTGACCCCAATTTTGCCCAATTTTAATTCTAAACCAAAATTCAGCATCCCCAGTTCTATTCTAAACAAAATTCAAGCCCAATTTGACTCAATTCCAAACCCAGTTTCATTCAAATTAAAAATGCCCAATTTTGACCATATGCCGAAATCCATAAAATTGGCCCACCAATCCAATTCACAATCACTTAAATTTTTGCCACATCTCTCATGACATATTCCTACACCAAACTCAACATTCAATTTCAATTTCAAAGGCCCAAGCTCACTGCACTTAATTCCAAAAAGCCCAAGTCCAAAGCCCACATGATACTTTCACTTCTCCTCATCATTCATTCAATTAAAATCATGCACAAGGTTGTAAGTTCATGATAAAAAATTTTCAAATGAAGCCTCATGACATACTCCACCAAAATATTTCAAAATTCCAAAAATTCCTTATCATGAAAATTAGCCAAGCCACATGCAAAGCCATGACGCCACTCTCAAGCCATAGGTAAGTCATGTGAGCCTTGCCACATCATAAAGCTATTAGGGGAAAGAGGCCAAGTCACTTTTGAGCCTCTTTAAAAAGGTATTTAACCACTTTTATGAATCACTTAAACCCATGATTAACCAAATCTCTTTTGATGAAGACTTTTCCACATAACCTTGGTGGCTGAACCAAACCCAAACCATGTCTTGACCCAACTTGACTTAAAATGGCCCTTTTCCCGCACTATTTCAATCTCATAACTTTACACATGGCCAACCTCAATTGACTTCACCAAAATAAAGCTATTACCTCCCTCAGTGGGATGGTGACCCCTCTCAGGTCGACCAGCCACCTTGGTAGCCGGAAAACCCAAATTCAAAAGCATCACCATGGCTAAAACTCAAAATTAAACCCATCCAAGCTGTCTCATCCCAATTAGAATTTTTCATCTTGTTGGCATCCACATAAGCAGCCTAAAGCACCCACCAATTGCCCTTGGTGTCCTCTCCTCTCTATTTAAAACCCCCTCCATGGACAAAGGAGGAGAGCTTGAATTTCTTTATTTCTTTAAGGAAACTCTGCTAAATTGCTTCTAAAGCTTCCTTGAGTCCTCTGGAGCTTAACCCAACCATGCTTAGCCACTCAAATCCACTACTCGAGCTCAATTTTGGAGCTCAATTCTTATGCTAAAATAGGACACTCACCAAACCACCACCAAATCTAATTTAATTTCACCGACACCATCTTGCAGCAAGAGAAGAAGATTCCCCACAAAATCCCCATCACCAGAGCACCCTAAGGTGGACTTTATTCAACCCCTAAATTTGGATTTGGTCAAATTCATATCTAGGTGATTGACCACGACTTGACGCTCCATCCCTAGGCTCTTGGGACCCCCACAAATCTTCCACAAGCATCAAATCGAGGCTTCCCCTCTTAGACCAAGGTATTGAAAGTTGACCCTAAAATGAGCTCCATTTCACTTTCCAATAGCATAGATTTGATTTAAGGGTCGATTAACCATAGATATATGTTCTACTAGTCACGACGAGTCTATAGAAAAAAAATGCACATGATTTAGTTTAGAATCGAGCCAGATATTAAAGTTTAAAAATGGACGGTTCTCAGGCTAGGGTATTGGGGACGATGACCACGCGGAGTCTGATCTTCCGTGTATTGTGCACACAGTCCTAATTATGTCAGATGGAGCACGGTGCATAAAGCATGGAGCTGAAGCAGATGGATGCGCCCAATCCCGCCGCAACACTCGTCTCTTCGACTCGTACGAGGCTCATGCGGATTAGTAGAAAATAGGGAATTTTCTTATTTAAATAAATGCCCATAACTTCAAAAAGTGCATAACTTTGTGTAGAAAAATCATAAAAATAAAATTAAAATATCTTGTTGCTTAGTAAAGAGAGGAGAACAATGTGGAAACATTTTCAAGTTTATTTGATGCATGTATTATTTTTAGTTAATTAAATGGTGTTTTTCTTATTTTCACTCTCCTTTCACATAGACATTTAACCATGACTTGAGCTTTGGGTTTTTGATTCTACATGTTATTAGGATTCTGTTCATGATTTTTCGAAGGTTAGGGAGACCTCTAGGTATAGGTATCTAATTTTCAAGTTAGTGGTAGTTATTAGGATTCTTTCCATGATTTTTCGAAGGTTAGGGAGACCTCTAGGTACAGGTATCTAATTTTCAAGTTAGTGGTCCCTATTTTGTTTTAAAAATTATAATAATTAAAACTCTCATAAAAAACGTATAAAACTTATTTTGGTAGGATCACTGTGGTCAGAGGACCCAAGGAAAAATTTAAATTTGATTTAACTCATTAAAAATAATTAAGGAAAATTTAAATTTGATTTAACTCATTAAAAATAATTTTAATTTTCACCAACCCTAAAAGATGAAATAAAATTAATTTGGAGTAATTATAAATGTAAATTGCATAAAAACTACTTCACACTAGAATTTAAAGTAAGGGAGCTCCCCATAAAAAAATCAATTTAATTGAGGTTATTTTGGTCACTTAAATGGGTAAATCAAATGAAATGCCATTTTTGACATTAAAATAATTATAGTAATTAAAATACAGTTTAAAAAATTACAAAAGTTGGTTTCTAGAGCTCATTATAACTAGAGGAACCTAAGAAAAATAAATTTTAAATAAAAGTAAACACTTCATTTTTGAGCCTTTAAATAATTAAAAATGATTAAAAATCATAAAATCAAAAAAATGTAAAAACACACTAAAATGCCATATTTGGCTTCCTTATCACCTGGAACTAATTAAAATAATTTTTCCAATTTTCTAAGCCTAGATAATCATTTTAAAAGGCTTAAAAATGGATTTTCCCTTTTTTCACAAAAATAATTCTAATAATCAAAATATAAGTCACAAAAATAGGAAATTTGTTTCCTTGGGTTTCTTGGACTTAAGGGGATTTAATAAAAGTATATAACTTAATTTTTCATCTAAATAATATTTTATATTTAATTAATACTAAAAAAAACAAATAATTCTAATAATAAAATTAAACCTCTAAAATCATGAAAATTGGTCCAAGTTGTCCTCTAACCTTGAAGCACTTCTAATAATTTTCCTAAGGACAGAAGTCTTACTTTGATAGAGTTATTAAATTTTCAATGAAAATATCTATTTTTGCATTAAAATTAATTATAAAAATTAAATAAACTTGAAAAAAATCATATTTTCCCTTTTGATGTTTTAATTAACCCATGAGTGATGTAACATAAACTTTCAAGTAATTTCTTTCAAGTCATTTGAGTCTAATTTAATTAATTATAGGGTGTTAAGGCCTTTAAAGTGAATTTTTTGAATTTAAAGCTTAATTAATATTTAGATCTAATCAAGATGGTAAATGGGTAATAAATGAATTTAAAATTACATGCCTTAATGATTGAAACATAAAGGGAATAAGTGGTACAACCAAACCTCACTTTGAATTTCATAAAGGATAAATTT
>NW_018227348.1:0-314 GCF_001263595.1 Phalaenopsis equestris
GTATAGTCATTTAAAGTTAAATTTTAATATCCCAATTCATGTTAAATAAATTTTAAAAAATATAGTCACTCTAGAACAAATAAAATTTAGTTTTCTCCATTTCAAAAGAAAATTTTCTTTCCCCCAAACTTAAATTTTTAAATAATTGTTTTTAAGTAATTAAAAATGTTCAGTGCACAAAAATTTTAGTTGGTGAAAGAAAATAATAAATACATAAAAATAAAAACTAAACTGTAGAGGATTATGAACATGAAATTGGTTTTGGTATACTGCATGTATTAACTATAAAACTACATACAGGCTTTAAAGCATTA
>NW_018227349.1:0-899 GCF_001263595.1 Phalaenopsis equestris
TATCTACCTACAGCCGGAACTATCCCTTGATGGCTTTCCTGCCACAGAAATTCCCTCCTGCGGCCTTTCCTGCCGCCAAAATTTCTTCCTGCGGCCTTCCATACCGCCAGAACTTTCTGCGGACATATCTGCTGCCGACTGGACCTTCGGGCTTACTCCTGTAGCCGGCTCTCTCCCCTGCAGCTTTTCCCGCCGTCAGACCTCCCTCATGCAGCTTTTCTCACCGTTGGATATACCTCAACAAATATTTTTGGCCAGCACATTCCAAGGAAAGCATTGCTCTTTCGTGCAGCATTATTGCAGTCTTCTCCGAGCACTACAACTTTTTTGAGCATTATCGTTGTCCCTTTGCAGCTTTCATGCAACCTCCCTGCAGCCTTTTTGCGGCTTTCATGCAATTATTAGTCAACCGATGATTTACAAATTTATCAATGTCTCGAAGTTGAGCTTAGCCCTCGTCCATGTTACTCTCAGGCTTCGGAGCTCTCAGGCTTTGGCACTCTCAGGCTTCAGAGCTCTCAGGCTTCAACACTCTTAGGCTTCGACATTCTTGGCTTCGAGATCTTCGGCTTAGGCACTTAAGATTTGAGGATTGTTGGAATTTTTTGTTGGCAAATTGATGCTACCTGTCCAGTCAGCATACTGCAGCCGATGTTTCAAATTCAGGTTGAATATGGTTTTCAAACATGTTCAACTTGAGGCGGAGCGTTGAAAGATATTGAAAATACTAATGATTATATTCCATATTTGTTATAACTCTATATTTAGAGGGTTATAAATTATATGCGGGATATTGAGAATTTCTATTTATTTCTCTCTTTAATTAGAGAAATTAGTTGTCTTATATTTTGTTATTATTTTTTTTTTTTGTACTGTATTATGTTTTTATTACTTTCCTT
>NW_018227350.1:0-988 GCF_001263595.1 Phalaenopsis equestris
TCACCTCGGCTATGACTTATTGTTCTATTTCGAGGCGCATTCGTTTGGGGGCTTGTTTTATAAGAGTCATATTTTTGTCCACCCCGAGTTTATGAACTGCTACTTTTGCTGACAGTCCTAACATTTCTTCATAACTCTAGGTGAAGCAATCTTTAAATTCTGTTAACAGTTTGATCAATTCTGAAGATTCTTCATCTTTGAGTAAAGAACTTATAAAGGTAGGTCGGGGTTGCTCATAAAGGTAGGTCGGGGTTGTTCTTCAGTTTTGAAGTTAATTTCCTTTAACTGCTCGACAGTTGACTTGAATTCCTCCTCAGATTCTGGCGAAGTATCTTCTATTGGTTGATCATTAGAGTCATCCTCTATATCTAGGCAATCCTCTCTTGACTTACTAGTAACAACCATGCAAAATTTTGAATCATCAACTGGCCCTACTATACAAATTCCAAGACCCTCTTTCGAGTTTGAAGTTTGATGTTTAACACTCCATAACTTTTTAAAAAGTTGTATTTTACCTATTGGCATTTATTTTGGCAAATGTCCCTGTTGAATTAACTTTTGTACATAAGGTGAAAAGTAATTGAAAGACAATTCCATTAATTCATTAGAATCACCATCCAAATTTACATGATTTTCAAGATCAGTAGAGGTAGAAGCACGATAAAGTTTGATCAGCTTTGAACCAACACTACGAACTTCCTTGACCTCTAAACTCTCGACCTTTTGAGGGAGGATTGGAGTAAGGGTCATAGTATTCACATAGGGGTTTATCTAGTCATACATTGTTTCATATTCACTTTTCTCCCTATCTTATAAGGGTATCTCATACTGAGATTTCTTCTATTTTGTCATCATTATTTCATCTTCAGAACTGTCTTCATCACCAATGTTGATGATTGGCCTAGTCTGTTCAACAATTAGATTGATTCTTCCTCGTCTACGTCCCCGGCCAAGACCTCGGGTGCGTGAACCAAAAGAAGTTCCACCA
>NW_018227351.1:0-5930 GCF_001263595.1 Phalaenopsis equestris
ATAAAGCGATTATCGATTTTGAGAACTTTTTGAGTAAAGCGTTAGGTATAATCCACGTCATTTGAGAGTTGAATAAGAGCGTAGCAACCATCTAGCGAACCAACTTTCCAACTCCCTGTGAGCTTAAGAGAGTCGAAATGCTTTCTAATAATCTCAAGCTTGGGATTTCCATATGGAAATTTCCCAACAAGAGTATATCTGCATGATAAAACCCCACACGCGAACACTGGAGTTAAAGCAACGACAAAAACAGGGAACGTAAATCTCAAACAGAAGCGAGGCCCTTCGTCGTCGGGAACGAAGGAGAGACCGAAGGACACGAGCAAGCTCGTCGTCTGGCAGGAAGGAGACGACTCGCGAGCAGAACGAAGGAGAGAAGCCTTATATTGCTGGGTACGACATGACAAAACCGAATGACACGAATCTTCATCGTCGGAGACGACGTTGAAGGAAGTCAATAGTTTCAACTTAGGGTTTCGCCCGATGGCGAAACCCTAGCAGAGCAGCCCAACACCATCATATAGAATATTCAAGTGAAAACAATTGCCTAGAATTTTTTGAAATTCATCCCTCAACAATAGTTTATTGGGAGTGACAAATTTAAAATTGACCTAAGCTTACAAAAAACTAAAGTCATACCAAGCATATCTTTATGATCAAAAAAAAATTTCATAATATTAAAGATGTGTCCCATGCATTATATTCAAGTAGCTTTTCCCCCGAGTGACACCACAAAAAATTGATTATGGGCTGAGCCTTCTTAATGAGTAGTTCGCTGCAAAATAACACCAAGGCCTTCTTATTGAGTAATTCGCTGCAAAATAACACCATAGATTAAGGTCATATTCCATGTTTATATGTTCTCCAATAGCTAGACTCTTCGAGTTATGAGTCAAATTGTGTGCTTGATAAAATAACACCGTAGATTAAAGTCACATTCCATGTTTGTATGTTCTCCAATAGCTAGACTCTTCGAGTTATGAGTCATATTGTGTACTTGATAAACTATAAAACCTTCTTTAAGTAAAGTCGACTTTAAATTATCCTTTTAAACAAAAATCCATCACATGTTTACAAAGCTCACTTAATGATCAAAGCTATTACTGCTGACAAAGATCATTTTACCTCTTTTCACTAAATAGGTTGAGGTTCTTTTTAGGCCAAGGATGATAAAATTTTCATTCTATGTCCAAATTAATGTTACTATATACTAAGAACTTAGATCAAAATGTGTCATGTATTGGGAGACGTAGTACACCAAAGGAGATTGGGCATACAAAATGCCCGGTACCAAATCTTAAGACCTCTCAAAATAATAATGAAACAACTAGGATATCTTATTGGCAAACTAATCAGACCTTTGGAAATTTAACCTGAAAAAACTAAAGAACTCAAAGAGGAAGATGGAATAGAAGTTTTGGTGCCCACAAGATAAATCTTATGATTTGAATATATATAATACCTTATGATATAGTTGGCTCCTTTAGAATCAGATAACTAAATGTTTGAAAAATTTCTAGAATATCTTGAAAAGACTCGAAACAAAATCTGAAAGAGTTTAATTTCAGACTTTACAGTTTGTTCTCACCTTGATATTCCAGGTTTTCAGTTCAAGCTCTGACACAAGGTAAAAGAAATAAATTTATTTTAAGAAAAAAGTAATACCTTACTTGAGAATAGGACACTGATATTTCTTAGGGAAGAAGACAATGCTGAGGTTTCTTTCTCTGATTTTCCATTACCTGATGGATTTTCAAAAAGCTTCTCCTCACTAGGGCAAAAGGCAGACACATCAACTTTAGCAGCTGATGCTTCCAACCTGCAAAACCAAGAAACAATTATGGTTTAACAATAAGGCATTAGCATATAACATCATAGGTTAATGACTAACAAATTATTTGTTGCCAACCTTGAACACACATGTAATAAACAACAAAATAAGAAATAGACAGTGAAGCGGGGTGTCTTATTCACGTGGACCGGTTAGATCGAGGGTTATTGTGGGCGGACCAGCTTTCTATTCTTGGGGGTGCCAATTCTTTTTAAGAACGGCCCACTCCTAATTCTCTAGGAATATAAATTTGCTTTTGTTTCTGTTTGGGGTTCAGTTTTTCTGTGATTTTCTTTGTGATAGCCGTCGGCATCTCCTTCTCCCTATACAAGTTGTATTCTAGAGTTTCAGGTGGTGCTCTGATTGTATATTGATCTTCAAATAACGTTTATCCTTCTTATACCTTTCCCCCATATATTCCTGCATCACTCACATGCCCTTAATTTTTTGTCTTGCCGATGCAAACCAAAAAATAAGAAACTTGTCGCTTCCTGCATCCAACTTGTTGCCTCCGTCCAAGGATAGCAAATGTCTTATTGTCCTCCCATTTTAGGCTACTAGCCGCCTCCTTGCCACCACCTTGATGTCCAAACCCAAACTGGCATCACCCACACTCTATTCCCTATTATTTTCCATTATTATTTGCTTTCTGTTGTTGTATTATCAATTTCAAGCTTCTATAAAATTACTTGTGGTTGTGTGTGTTTCTCCTCAACTTTTTTTCATATCGATTTCAGTATTATTTTATATCAGAGCAAACATAATCTGAGCTCCATCCTAGAGTTACCAAAATTAACCAATACCTAACCCAAACTCTACCCAAAACCCTTCCTCGCTCATTTGTCAAATTAGCCACCCAAAATTTTCTTCCCCACCCACAAACACTTTTTCCGCCCCTAACGTAAACCCTAACCATGTCACCAATGGGACAAGGACTGCATATCGATATGGACCTTGCCATAAAGGAGATACAGCGGGAAATCGACTAACTTCAATCAAGGTGGGGCAATAGGTGATATCAACATTGATCGTGGTAGTGATGCTCACGAAAGAAAGAGTGGGGATAGTTAATATCCTTTTCATAGAGATGATTTCAGTGGAGATATGGACAAGCAACAACACTTTGAGCTCCAATATTAGAGGAGGCTGAGGGATGGAGCATTTGTTGGAGGATATGAAGATATGGAAGTAAAGGTAGACTTACGGATTTCAAGGGGAGAATGAATCAGGATGACTTTGTTGAGTTATTCAAGACTATTGAGAGAAATTTTGAGCATAAAGAGTCAGTTGATTGGAGAGTGAAACTTGCTGCCCTGAAAATGAAGAAGAGTGTCTCTCTGTGGTGAGAGAATCGGAGGAGAGTGAAGCTTGCTGGCCTAAAAATGAAGAGAGTGAGACAGAAAGAAAGTAAAAGCAAGATCATCACATCGTAGAAGAAGAAGAAGAAGAAGATACCGAAAAAGTAGTTACCCCCACACTACTGTCAGGACGTGTTCTTAAAATTCCACCGTCTACAACAGAGGGAGTTATCAGTGGAGGAGTTCGCAACAAAGTTTGAACAACTTATGCTAAAATGTGAGCTGACATAGCCAGAAGAGCACACTATAGTCAAATATTTGGTAAACTTTAAGCCAACCATCAACAATGTTGTTCAGTTACAGTCATATTGGTCTCTGGGTGATGTTCAGACCTTGGCACTAAAGATGGAGAGACAGCAAAGGCAGAGCAGACAACCACCTCCGTTCAAAAAACCACCCAAAATTGAAGGTATCAGGAGGAGCAAGCTTGTGGGAGGTGTGAAGACTAGTCAAAGAAATGGAGTTGATTAGAGTGTGAAGAAGCTTGAGAAAAGTAACACACTTAGCACAATTCCGGCTAGGAAATGCTTCAGGTGTCATGGATATGAACACAACACCTCCGGATGACCTACTAGCAAAGTTGTTTCCTTTATCGAGAAAAGAGTAGTGGAATAAATGAGTGAGGAGGTAGAAGAAAAGCAGGGTGAGGAGTATCAACAATATAGAGATGAGGGTAAGTTGTTAGTTGTGAGGAGTGCTCTGCAAATTGATCCAAAGAGAGATAACTCTTTATTGATAAATGTCATCTTTTGCACCAAGTATAGGAAGAGAGGGAAGATATGCAGACTTATTATTGATGGAGGGAGTTATGAAAATATGAACTCTATTCTTATAGTTAAGAAGCTGAACTTAGCAACTCATAAGCATTCTCAACTGTACAATTTGACCTGGTTGAAGAGGATGAGATATGCATGGATTAGTGATGTTTGGTAGAGTTCTCTACTGGAGACCAGCTAAAAGATCAGACATGGTGTGATGTTATGTCCATGGATGTCTGTCACATTCTATTGGGGAGACCGTGATATTTTGATTGCACGACTTTGCATATTGGTTCAATAACATTTACTTGTTCATGAAGGAGGATAAGCGCATACCTCTTTTGCTCATAAGAGAGTCTGAATGCACCTCCGGGACTTAGTGACAAGTTTTGCACAAGTGCGTAAACTAACAAAATCGGGTTGAAGCGGCAATCGAGTATGCTGTTTGAGAAATTTATACTATTTGTTAAAGTTCAAGGTTATACTCAAGGGTAAGAAGATCATATAATGTTCTTTAGAAAGTCAAATGATGGAAAAATTGTCATAGTGATTGTATATGTGGATGATATTATTCTCACAAAAAATGATGCATATGAGATGAATCATTTGAAGAATTTATATCATCAATCTTTGAAACCAAGGATTTAAGATCTCTGAGGCATTGCCTTAGCATGGAGATTGCTTGATCGAAAAAGGAATTGTTGTCTCGGAACAAAAGTATGTTCTTAATCATCTAAAGAAAAGTGGGATGAGTGAGTGTAGACCTGCAAACACTCTTATTGATCCAAATTAGAAACTGAGAGATAGGAAGAAAAGAGATCCAGTGAATACAATTAGACACCAAAAATTAGTTGGGAAGTTGATATATTTATCACATACAATGCCAGATAATGACTTTGTTGTAAGTTTCGTATGTCAATTTATGCATTGGTCCTATGAGAAACATATTAAAGCAACCAATAGAATTCTCAGATATCTAACAAGTACAATTTCAGAAAATCACAAAAAAATAGAGATTTATAATGATATCGATTGGGAAGCTAAGTTACTGATTGGAGAGAAACTTCTAGATAATGCACCTATGCATGAGGAAACATTTTTTTTTTAGAAAGCCCAAAAAGGCTAATAGATTAACTAGAAAGAAGGATACATATATAATGTGTTGAAGGGCCCAAACATGGCACCCTGTCCACACCAAAACCACAAGTGGTTCCAAATTCCAAAACTAGAAAATACAAAAAAGTACAGTAGAGACATAAAGAAGCTAGAAAATACAAAAAAGTACAGTATAGACATAATGAAAAAACCTAAAAATGCTGAAATACAAAGTATAAAGTGGCTAGAGAGCAACCCAATTTGGTTTTGCCTCTGCCTCTAGTTCTAGGAAAGGAGCAAGCTAATAAGTTGGTAAGATGATTGCCATTGTCAGTAGTAACCAATGTATCATCCAATATGTTCCTTAGCTGGAGTCGGCCTCCATTCTTCTTCTTCCTCCTGAAATAAAGCTATCATTTCTCTTCCGAAGATTGGCTCACCAGATCTTGGTCTAAAGTGTGCTGGAGATGTGCAAATTGTTGAACATTAGAAGCAACGACATGTTGTGCCATCTGATCTGCTATTAGATCAAAGGAGCACTTTCGTATGTCTTGGCATGTAAGTGAGTCTTCTTCAATAACAGCGGGCGGTATAAGCACAATTGGATCTGTAGTTGTAGTATGTTGTTCTTCTTCAGGAACTGCGGTGTTGGGAAGAGGATCGGGTTGCATTTTCTCAACAGGGATAATAGTTGGCTGTTTTTTAGTGATATTTGGCCTTAGATGATGATGCAAATGATAGTAAATAGTAGAGTTGTGGCCAAAAATGCTACAATGAGAGAAATAAGGAGGGTGTGGTTCGATTTCAACCTTGCCCGTTGTGAGCGGTTCCAATTCATATCTCAACCAGAGCAGGTTGAGTGATATCCCTTTTAACTAACACACAAGC
>NW_018227352.1:0-496 GCF_001263595.1 Phalaenopsis equestris
GGTATTTTTTGAATTTTTTAAATCCCATAATTTTTACTTAAACCCACGCGCTGACTGGATCAATGGAGGTTCCGAAATTGCCACGTGTCGCGCTCTGGTTTGCCGCTGCAATCCACATCAGCGCTGACTCAGCGTGCTGTGCATATACAGGATTTCTGTCCGACGCGATCAGGACCGTCCGATTGATACACGCGCGAATGGACGAAATCCGTTCATCGTCCCCATCTGGTTCATCCCGAGAGCCGTCCACCTTCAAACGTCAATATCTCACTCGATTCTCAACGGTTTAAATCATAGATCTTACCTAGTTCTACACATCCATACAGTTAATCAAGCATGATTTGTAAGTTTTCTTCACAATACGTGAGACGGAGCTGAAATTTAGAAAAAAATGGTCTATACCTTTGTCCAAGAGGTGTGGCCTCAATTGGATTCTTTTGGAATGTTTTTTGAGGTCCAAAGAAGCTTCTCTAAGCACTAATTGGAGTTCCTTTGA
>NW_018227353.1:0-357 GCF_001263595.1 Phalaenopsis equestris
ATGTCAGAGCACTTTGCAATGAAGGATTTGGAAGCAGTAAAGCAAATCCTTGACATGAGGATTGTCATAGAAAAGTCAGGGGCACATTGAGGCTTTCACAGGCTGAGTATGTGAAAAATGTGCTTAACAAGTTCAATAAGGATCAGGTCAAACCAATTGGCACACCTTTGAACACTCACTTCAGACTCAGCAAGAATCAGTCACCCAAGTTAGAGGAGGAACAAGACTACATGAGTAAGGTTCCTTTTTAGTTATTATTTCTCTTATGTATGATATTGTATGTATTAGACCGGATATTAATCATGCAGTGGAACTTGTGAGTAGATACATGAGTAATTCAGGGAAGGAATATTGAGA
>NW_018227354.1:0-2012 GCF_001263595.1 Phalaenopsis equestris
TTATGAATTGAATAGTAATAGAAGTATTAGAAATAAACGTCCTACCGAGGCAGAGACAAAATTTGTAACTTGATATCCTCTTACCTAGCAGGCAAAGATGGACCCTTGTGGAAAGATTGATTCATTCGAATCAACATGAGGAACTCCCTTGCATTGTCAGAAACCATGTTGTGTATTTGAAGCAGTTGACCTCCTTGCTTCTCTCATGGTACAACCCTCTTCCCCCTTTCCCCTCAATCCACAGAGACAAAATGTAGGACTAGTGCCAACAGTTCATCACGGAAGAAAGGACTCGCTGAGTCGGGATCACTCACAAATACTAAAGCTAAGTCTATAAGACTACTTTCTTGTTCACAAACAAATTCAGTCATATGATTCAGTAACTATCCCTACTTAAAATATAGTTTATGTGTGCTAGAGAAGTTGCGGTAGTACAGTAATGAATTATCGTCTGAGCATTTCTCAAAGATTTAGTACACAGTCAGATAAAAGAAAACAACCAGTATAGACTCCATAGGTTTTTAAGTGAAAAATTGATCCTTACAAATTTTTTGCGTGCTTAGTGTGTAATTAATTCAATTTCATATAACTAATAATTCTCGTTTTTCTCCACAATTCAACTTTACACATTATGGATACTACGCAAGTGCACGTATCATTTCAAGTAAAATAGAAATTTTTTTTAATCACCAAGTATCAATCTCATGAGAAAGGCAAAACTCTTTCTATCGACTTATTAAGACTCTACATAAATTGTAGGTAAATTATCTAGGAATTAATGTTGAAATTATATAAGGAAGTACTGATACCTAAAAATTCTATTTCTAAACTTAAAGGAAATGATAAATGCTTCTAAACTAGTTTATGCAGAAAAGTTCAAATTGTATGAAAGAATCCTTCTCTTTGTAATGAGATTATAATCAATGTAAGAATCAAATGTTTATAAATTTAAATATAGTTTTGTGACAAATAGGAGCATAACTATTCTTTACCCTCTTCCGACTGCATAAAGAACATTGGCTAACATAGAGTTAAGTTCTTTAATCCTTAGTTATACTGGGTAAATTCTAGCATGTCACTCTAGAATACCCACATATGCCCTCAATTTGGCTATCCAAGCTTTAGGTTCCAAACACTAGAATAAAATTGGTTATGATTCTATCCCGTCAGCCTAAAATCACCAATTTACACCCATCAAAACTTATCTCTCTATTTATTTGCACAGCCCTATGAAGTACTTTTCTTTCACCCAATAGCACAATGTGATTCTTACTGGTTGAGGAATTCATAGCCCTCTCAGGTCATTATGATTCACAACAATTTTTAACTAATCAATTAGTCAGACTGAATAAGTAAATTAAATGCAAAGTAATGAAACATCACAATTATGAAATAAACAAGTTTAATCCTACACATGATTATTTCTCATCACAAGGAGAGAGATAAAAAAAACTACTCAGATTTCATGGGAACACAATGAAAACACATGATATATATATAAATTTCAATCCCAAACTTAAATTCACATTCAATGTGACCAATCTAAACCAAATCTAAGCTCAATTGACCCATGATTTGAGCCCAATTTTAAGCTAAATCAAAACCTCCAATTTTGGTCATATGACTTGGTTCCACCAAATTGAACCCCATGGCCTACTCCATTGGCCTCAATTTGGACCCTAAACTCTTCATAGCATTTCTACACATCAAAATTGATCATCAATTAGCATTAATTTCAACTTAAGTTCAAAATCCCCAAATTGCCCCAGATTGGCTATGTTCCCAAATTTCACCAAATTGATTGCCTTAATCCCAAAATTGGCACCCAATTCATGTTAAAAACTCTTCATGACATCCCTATTGACCATTCTCAACAATCAATTTAGACTTAGCCCAAGGCTAGCCCAATCTAGACCCAAGTCTAGCCCAACATGCCCAAATTAACCAAATTTCAAAAATCCTCCACATTGCCCTCCTAATTGAACTCAAAATCCTTTCAATTCTTCACCAAA
>NW_018227355.1:0-1635 GCF_001263595.1 Phalaenopsis equestris
GATTTACGTTGCATAAGTAAGCAACCTCAAAGTCCCATGGTTTTGTTATTTAAGTCTAAAGAAGGAAGATTAGTTTAGCTTTTGAAAATGGCTGTGCTGCCCACAAAGATAACTTTAAGCTCCTTGTCACGACGAGTTTGAGTTATCTAGTGTGTCAAGTTATAATATCAAATCAGGTGGCCCTATGGTTGAAGTTCTTTAAATTTTATGAGGGCCTATTAAAGTTGATTAAAGCGACACCGGTTAAGATCCTACGGCTCCCTCGTTCCGGCATCACTATTTTCTATTGGATTCACTTAGTCCACATGAAATTATCAAACCCAACTTAATGAGTTCCTTAATTTTGTTTAAGCCGTGGGAAGCCTCGTTAGCAACCGTAGGTTACCTCCTCCAAGGGGTTCCCGATCATCCGTAGGTTACACATTTGCCCCTAAGGTTCTAATACTTCATAATTTATCAAATTCAATTCAAATGACTTTGAAATTTTTATCCTATCTCAGTCATGGGTCAATTGAGACATCAGAGGAGAAAATGTGATTTTAGGAAATGTGATTTTTCAAAATTTAATTTAATTTATATATTTATTTTCATGCAAAAATAGGATTTTTTAAAGAAAATTCCTAACTTGACAAAGGTAAATTATAATCCCTTGAAATTTTTACTGGAGGTAGACCTAGACTAGAGGAACCTTTGAGTCAAATTTCATAATTTTTTGAACTTTCTTTGATTTATAAGAATTATTTTAAATTCTGGGTTATTTAATAAAAATAAAATATTTTAAGTGGTCAAAATTAAGTTTTATATTTTTGAAAAATCTCCCCAAGGTCAGAAAACCCAGAGGAGTAAATTTTATATTTTTTTGATTTTTCTTTGATTTACTGGAATTTTTATAGTGAAAAAAAAACTCATTTTTAGCCCTTTTTTAAAAAAATTATTTTTAAACTTTGAAATTCAATATCTTTGTTTAGAAAACTAAGAAAAATATTCAAATTATTTCTAAGTGATTAGGAAATAACTTAAAACATTTCCATGAGTTTTATTATTTTTATGATTTTTATGAATTTTTAATTATTTAAATATTTAGAGTAGGCCAAAAATTAAGTTTTTATTTTAAATATCATTTTATTTTTAGAAAATACCCCTGATCACAGAGAACTAAGAAAACTTAGTTTCATAATTTTTTGAGTTATATTTTGATTTTTAAAAAATCATTTAAATGTTAAGAGTGGTATTTATCTTTAAAAATCAATTTAAGTTATCAAATGAACTCAAAATATTTTGAAACTTTTATGATGAGTTCTAGAAAAATCACAGTGGAGATCAAAAATCAATCATTTAAATTTTTATATTCTTCAAAATAAATTATCTTATTGATTTAATATTTGGGAAATTTAAGGATGTTTTAAATGACTTGACCCATGAAATTATTTTCAAAGGTTTCTCTGGTCATGATGGACCTTAGAAAATTTTCTTGGAATTTAATACCAATATGCTAATTTCCATGATTATTTTGAAGGAAAAATGTGTAATAATTTGAAAAATATGGGTCTCTGTATAGGAACCTCTTATGACTTTGGAAAAATTAGATAATGTTTCTTTCGACAGAGGTTACAACATGCCAAAATTTCAAGCCAA
>NW_018227356.1:0-1440 GCF_001263595.1 Phalaenopsis equestris
TTATAATATTAATGAGTCGAGAATACCATGGTATGTCGATATTCCTAATTATATTGTAAGTGGTATTTTTTTACATATGCTGACATTGCAACAACAAAGAAAATTCATTCATGATGCAAAAGCATATTTTTGGGATGAGCCTTATTTATATAAACAATGTAAGGATCTTATTATGAGGAGATGTGTACCTTATGAAGAAACTGAGCTGATCATTCAGAAATGTCATGATTCTAAATTTGGATGACATTTTGGGATTGATAAAACTACTTATATAAGTTTACAAGTTGGATTATATTGGCCTAATATCTTTAGAGATGTTTACAGATATATAATAACTTGTGATCGATGTCAACGAGTAGAAAATATATCTAGAAGAAATGAAATACCTCTAAATTTCATATTAGAACTTGAGATCTTTGACGTTTGGGGATTAGATTTTATGGGACAATTTATTTCTTCATTTGGGAACTTATATATATTAATTGCTGTAAACTACGTTTCTAAGTGGATTGAAGCACAAGATTTACCTCGTTGTGACGCTAAAAGTGTTTCAAGATTTTTAATGAAAAATATTTTCAATAGATACAGAATGCCTAGAATGATTATTACTGACGAAGGATCCCATTTTAGGAATAAATATATTCAGAGATTGGCAAAAAAGTTTAATATTATTTATAGAATCTCTACTGCTTAACACTCTCGAACTAGTGGGTTAGCTGAAGTTTCTAATACAAATAGTTGAAAAGACTGTAAACCCTAGTAGAATAGATTGGTCCAATAGATTGGATACTGCATTATGGGCTTACAGAACTGCTTATAAAAATCCTATTGGAATGACTCCTTACAGACTGATTTTTGGAAAGACTTGTCACTTATCAGTAGAATTGGAGCATAAGACATATTGGGCGATTAAAGAATTCAATTATAATTTGAAAGATGGTGGTAAAAAAAGATTGTTACAATTAAATAAATTGAAAGAATTAAGAAATGAGTCTTATGATAACGACAGAATTTATAGAGAAAAATTAAAGTTATGGCATGATCAGAACATTAAACAAAAGCACTTGTAACCAGGACAAGAAGTTTTACTTTACAACACTAGGTTGAAATTATTTCCTGAGAAATTGAAGTCTCGTTGGTTAGGGCCATTCACTGTGACTCAAGTTTATACTTACAGAGCTATTGAAATTGAAGATCAAAAAATGGGAAATAGATTTAAAGTAAATGTTCATAGATTAAAACCATATTATGAGGGTAAAAGATCAAATTTTAAAGAGGTTTTAACGATTAGTCAACCTGAATAACACCTGAATAGGTCGGGCTGACGACGTTAAACAAAGTGCTTTATGGGAGGCAACCCATATTTATCTTTATTTTTATAGTAATTATTTAGTAGTTTTTTTTTAGATTATCGCTAGTTTATTGTAGTATTAAGCTCTA
>NW_018227357.1:0-357 GCF_001263595.1 Phalaenopsis equestris
GCAAGTACATTGATTTAACCTCTTTATTATCCCTTGAAGAAATTTTTTTTTGAAAATTTACGCATGAGATAAATATCAAGCTTAACCATGGGTTTGTGGCTGGCTTTAAACTCAACCCTAGAGTCTAAGATGAGCTAGGGTAAGGCTCATTTGACCATACCAAGCTCAATTGGTTTGGATTTGACCATAAGTCCATATGATCAAATCTTGTGTTTGAACTAGGTTAGGCATGTCAATTGGCCCAATTAAATATGGAATTTGGTGTAAGAGACCATGAGGAACAACTTTCATGAAGGGTGAAAGTCATTTTGAGGTCAATTGGTTAATCAATTTGATGGATTTTTGATTTTTGACCCA
>NW_018227357.1:2481-3248 GCF_001263595.1 Phalaenopsis equestris
TGGACTTAAGGGTATGACTTTTGAAGTCAATAATTAATCAATTTAATACCCCTGTCTTGAATTTCAAATAAAATCCAAATCATGAATCATGACCACTTAAAGCTTAACCATTTTCAAAACTAATTATGACACTCACCTAGGTCTTAAAGGTTTAGTAGTGACTTAGGCTAAATCAAAAATTTATTAAACAAGGATTAAGAAAGTAAGCATCATTTAAAATTAAAACATCTTTCAAACACTACAAGCCCAATGAGGACCAATAATTAAAATTTGGCTAAGTGATTCAAATTACATTAACTTGCTTCTTCAAGGGTCTTCATCCACATAATTTTCAAAATTAAATGATAAATGATAATCACCTTATTCTTAGGGATAATTGAGATATCAGGGTTTCACTGAGTAATAAGGGTATTTACAGGATGAACCATTAAGCAACATAATAAGTTTAAATGGACTCGAGGCTTTTCACTAGTTGGTGAGAGAGAGGCATGGCCCTGCTTCCCTCTCTCAACTTGTTGGATACCTCAGAGGCCTATTAAACTTAATATGCTTCGCTCAATGAAATCATCCCTAATTAAACTTTTAAGGACTCACCAAGATATGACATAGGTTAGGAAAGTTACCAAAATTTTACCTTCCCTACTCTTCATAAACTGCCTTAACATGCATTTTAAGTTTCAGGTGGTGGAACGAGAAGACTCGTCAGGTACGCTTTTATAGTTTATAGTACCGTCTTTCTTCTACCTTTTCCTTACATGTTTCATGCT
>NW_018227357.1:3292-4348 GCF_001263595.1 Phalaenopsis equestris
CAAAAAAAAAAAAATAAAAAAAAAAAAAAATAAACTCCCCCGCCACAAGATGCAAAATATAAAAGAACTCAAAATTTAATCACAAACATCACATAAAACTGCAACTTAAACCAAATTAAGACATCTCTATCGGATGATCGGGAATCCCTCGGAGGAGGTAACCTACGGTTGCTAACAAGGCTTCCCATGATTTAAATAAAATTATGGAACTCATTAAGTTGGGTTTAGTAAGTTCATTTGGACTAAGTGATTCCAATAGAAAATAGTGATACCGGAACGAGAGAACCGTAGGATCCTAATCGGTGTCGCTTTAACCAACTTTAATATGCCCTCTATAAAATTTAAAGAACTTTAAACATAGGACATAGGGCCACCTACCACCTGATTTGACATTATAACTTGACACACTAGATAACTCAAACTCGTTGCGACAAGGAGCTTGGAACTAGCATGTTGGGCAGCACAACCATCTTCAACAACAAAATATGTCTTCCCCAGCTAAATCAATCTTCCTTATTTAAACTTAAACAACAAAGCCATAGGACTTCAAGGTTGCTTGCTTATGCAATGTAAATCCTCACCTTATCTTTAGGCCTTTGCATAGCCCTGTTATACAATATAAGCCCTAACTCGTCTTAGGATTCCGAGGTTGTCGTTTGTCACGACCTAAACCCTCACATCTTTTCAGGCTATTTGTGTGATAGTTTCACACGAATGTAAGCCTTAACTAATAAAATTGGTGTGTGATCATTTCACACGAATGTAAGCCCTAACTAATAAAATTGACAGGATGAAACACCTAAATATTTCTCCTCAAAACTGAAGCCAAACATTAGGATAGCTTGGGAAGTCACCGAAATTAGCCTTTGGATCCATGACATCCCCTAGTTCTTCGTCATTTGGATTCTACAATAAAATGTTCCAAATTTGAACCAGTCCCCTTTCACACTTTTGCGTTCAATTTCGTTGAAGAGTCCTACCCTTTGAAATTCCTTGAAGATAATATTTCCTGATTTTTATCGAGAGTCTTCTTAGGTGACTTTGGTCATTTAAGAT
>NW_018227357.1:4379-6643 GCF_001263595.1 Phalaenopsis equestris
AACCCAGCTTAATATAAACCCTATTTAATCCTTTATATTAAATAGGGGAACTTATCGGCAAATACAAAGGTTTCACAGACCAAACGGACGTCATAGTTTCCTTAGTTTATTTGATTGAGCCTCATCCTCAATTCTTGTGTTTATCCTTCGAGATAGATACAGGACTTGAGAGATAGTGCTCTTTCATTTTAAACTATGAAAAATATGAGGTCAGTTTGATTTCATACTTCCACGTCCTTCCGAAGCGGGTGACGGGATTTTGATTCTAGCTACCGACAGCTTCTTACGGGCAACCCCACAAACCAACACCCCGAAATAACGCCGACAGAGCTCTCCCAAAAAATCTCTCATTTATTACACATGGACTGGTAAAGCTAGTAGGGTCTTTAATATTTTTAGGAAGCATTTTCTGAATTATAGTGCTACACTCCTCACTAAGTGCAACAATCTCCTTATCTGTAAACCTCTTTTTCCTATTAAGAATATTCTTCATAAACTTTACATAACTTGGCATTTGTTCCAGAGCTTCAACAAATGGAATGTTAATGGTTAACCTCTTAAATATTTTCATAAACTTTGACAATTGTTTATTCAACTCCTGCTGACTCAGTCTTCGAGGAAATAAAAGTAGTGGTTTTCCTAAATTGATCTTCATTAGAGAAATAGAGTTCTTTAAGTCTTAAGAAATATTTTCCTTAAAGTTTTCAATTTCCTTCTTTACTTCTTCAACTTCAATCTCTTTTTGAACCATAGTCTCCAAAACTCTTCCAATTCTTAGTTTGGTAGCCTTAATTTAGTCTTTGTTCTAGACTTTAAAATTAATTTCAATGTTACTAGGAAGAGTTCCAAGAGGTCTATTGCTAAGTGATATACCTAAAATATATAGTATTTTTAGATACATTTTTATACTTATTTTTGAGATATTGCACTTTAATGGAAGGTATTTGTGTGTTTTTCTTTCAGGTACAAGTAAAAAGGAGAAAAATGTTAAAAAGAGTGAAAAAGGATCAAATTTGGAGCAAAAAGGTGAAAATTGTGCAAAAGTGTTTTGGCTCCTGAGCGCCAGATCCGGAGCTTATGTTCCGGTGAAATAGAGAAGGCCGCGCCTAAGCGCCAGAGGCCCCGCGCTTAAGTGCCAGAGGCCCACGCTTAAGCGCCAGAGGCAGCTATTTGGTGGTTTACCTCATTTTTCTAAATTTTGAAGGGATATTTGAGGCACCTATTGGCTAAATAGGGTGGTTATGACCACTACAAATGAAAATATTATTAAAAAATGAAAATATTATTAAAAATATTATTAAAAGACTTATGAAAGGAGGCATCCTTTGGAGAATATATCGAATTGAGACACATTTTGAAGAGTTATCAAGGTACCACTTGGACATTTATAAAAGAAGGAAGTTGAAACTTTTTAATTTATGCTTGAATGTTCTAGAATGTGTTGGAAAGGAGAGAGTTTTGGAGAGATTTTCAGGAAGGACAAATTTACTTTATCCTTTTTATTTTTAGTTTTATTGTGAGGGTCAAGAGTGTTGTAAAAGAGAAGAGATTCAAAGGAACTTCAAGAGTTTGGTGGAGGATTTGAGATAAGTTTTTATCTTTGTTTTTATACTACTTTTGGCTTTAATCGAGACTTCTTGTTAGTTTGATAATGATTTCTACTTTTAAACTAAAGTTTGGTTTTGTTTTCTCCATTGATTCTGAGTAGTTTTCTTTATCTTTCTCCTTAAAATGTTAAGTAATTAAAGTTTGGATTGAAGTTATGGAGAGTATTGATCTTTAATGTTGGAAGAAGTTGTGATGATTTAAATCTATATACTTTATTTACTTCTTAATTTGGCCTATCCAGATGTTAAAATTTTTGGTGAGAACATGTAAGAACTGGGCTGGTATTGTCTTAGTCAACATATAGAAAGAATAATATGAGGTTGTATGAATGAGAATGTAATTCATATGATTTAGTGCAAATAAATAAGGAAATAAAATTTGAAGGGTGTAGAGTTAGAGGACTTTAAAGTGCCAGGTTAAACCTCCCAACTTGGTTTATTGTTTTAGGTTATGATACAAGATGTTAGCACTCAGGTGGAGGGAACCGAGGGAACTCTAGAGTGTGAGTTGGTATCTTCCCTGCCTAGCCAGTCTTCAAAATAATTCAAACTCTAAATTTGTTACTGTTTTTTATAGCGTCTCTAGTAAGGGTAAAAAATATTATTACTCTTATTTGGTACAACACAATTACAACACAATTTGCATACTTCCACTAT
>NW_018227357.1:6704-15161 GCF_001263595.1 Phalaenopsis equestris
CAAGTGCTTTTCTTTTACATTTTCTTTTACATAAACTCAAGTTATCTTTAGAAGTTTTACTCTTTTTGTCAAAATATTAAAAATACCAAAAATAATTGAAATCTTACTTATTGAGAAAATATCTATAATTTAAGTAATTGTCTTTTTAAAAATAAAAAGTTTGTGCATATTGCATATTTCCTATGGGTTCGATATTCAGGTCTTAATCAAAAAGTCCTATATTACTTGATAACTATACGTATACTTGCGTAGTATCCCAATATATATAAATTAAAATGTTAAATTCTTATTTTCTCCAGAATCAAGTTTTTAGTTCTGTTGTAAAGTAAGATATCATATAAGATATCATAAGTGAAAAAGATCATCAAAGTCATTGTTATACTGTTTACATAAGAAGTAATGAGATCAAGTTTTGGCGCCATTGTTGGGGATCGATTTCAAAAAGCAATTAAAAGCAAAATTTCTATTTTTAGAAAGTTTTATTGAAAATTTTAAAAAAGTTATTTTAGGAATATCTTATTTAGTATATGTGTAGTTCAGGTTCTGAAGGACTAGTGCCCTACAATTCTGAATTAGAGAGAACTATTACAAAAATTAGAAAAGCCAAAAAAAATTAAAAAATTTGAAAAATCTAAAAAAATTACAGAAATGACAAACCAAAATGATCAAAATGTTGAAATTCATCAAGAATTTATACCTTTACGAGATTATGTCAACCCTACGGTAGATGAATTACATTGTAGTATTCAAAAAAATACTATAGTAGATAATTCATTTGAACTTAAAGCCGCTATTGTCCACATGGTATCAAATAATCAGTTTGGGGGATCACCAACTGAAAATCCAAATTTACATCTTGCCAATTTCTTAGAATTGTGTGCTACATTTAAATACGATGGTGTATCAGATGATGCTATAAGACTTAAGTTATTTCCTTTCTCACTAAGGGATAAAGCTAAGATGTGGTTGAGTTCGTTAGTAACTGGATCTATCAAAACATGAGGTGATTTAGCACAAAAATTCCTTGCTAAATATTTTCCACCACAAAAAACTGCGAAGCTTAGAAATGATATTACATATTTTAACCAATTTGAAGGTATTTATGAAGCATGAGAATGATTTAAAGAACTCTTAATAAATTGTCCACACAATGTTATACCAGATTGGTTAATAATTCAAACTTTTTAAAATGGATTAGCTGGATCTCTTAGATCTTTAGATCTAGCCGCTGCTGATGCCCCTGGTGGTGGTTCATTGATATCAAAACCATTTCATAACGCTTATTCTTTAATTGAAGAGATGGCTACCAATAATTATCAATGGCCTTCTGAGAGGGTGAATCCAGAATGTCTTAGCATTCAAAATAATTTCTGTATCTTAGAAATTTAGCAAATCAAGTTGTTGCAATTTCAAGGAAGTTATACCAATTTGGAATGAATCTTTCTCAACCAATCTTCATGATTGAAGAGAATTCATTAGGCTAAATGGTAGATTCTCAAGCATCATTAGAAACTTTGAATTCCATAAAAAATAAGCAAAATAACCCATATTCAAATTATTATAACCGAGCTTGGAGAAACCATCCTAACTTTAATTGGAATAATACTACAGGTGGTAATAATCAACAATGGGGGAACAATCAAGGAAACCCATTGGGAAACTGAAACAACAAAGAGAATAATAATAACTATAGATATACTTATCCTCCAGGTTTTAGCAGTAATCCATAATTTAAGGAGAAGAAGTTATCTATAGTAGAAGTGGCGTTACAAATGAGAAATCAGTTACAAAGTCGAGGAGCTACAATTAGAAATATTGAGAATCAACTTGGACAAATCACAAATTCATTAAGTAATAGATCCCAAGGAACACTTCCTAATAATACTGAAACAAATCCAAAAGACCAGAATAAAGAGCAAGTAAAAGCCATTCAACATAGAAGCGGAAGAGAGTTGGAAGGTAGGGTCCAAAAAGAAACTGAAGTAGAAGGACACTCCGAAAGATTTTGAAAGACCTATTTCTCCACTTAAAGTTAATTTAGAAAAATAACCACCTCAATTTCCTTAGATACTTTGTCAATATATGTTGGATAAGCAATTTTTAAAATTTATGGAAATTTTTAAGAAGCTAACAATTAATATTCCATTTGCTGAAGCCTTAGAAAAAATGCCAAGCTATGTAAATTTTATGAAGGATATTCTCAACAAAAAAAAGGAAGTTTGAAGATAATGAGACTATTGCACTTAGTGAGAAGTGCAGTGTGATTATTCAGAAGAAGCTTCCTGAAAAGCTTAAAAATCCTAGTAGCTTTACAATTCCATGTGCGATAGGAGACAGTTTATGGGAAAGCTTTATGTGATTTAGGTGCAAGCATTAACCTTATGTCGCTATCAATATTCAAAAGATTGTGATTAGGAGAAATAAACCCTACTACTATAACTCTGCAGTTAGCAGATTATTTAATAACTTATCCTAAAGGAGTTATAGAAGATGTCCTAGTGAAAATGGATCATTTTATCTTTTATGTTGATTTAATTGTGCTGGATATGGAGGAAGATAAAGAGATACCTATCATTTTGGGGAGAACTTTCCTAGCCACAGGAAGAGTAATGACAAATGTGCAGAAAGGGGAATTAACAATGCATGTCAATGATCAAACTGTTACTTTTAACATGTCAAGATCAATGAAATATCCTGCAAAAGCTAAAGATGATGAATGGTATAGAATGGATGTTATAAGATATCTGAGTGAATGCCATTTCAAAACTAATTATGAAGAAAAATCTGAAGTAAAAGATTTGGAACACGAGCAAGAAGAGGAATTAGGCCAATGTGAGGATCTTTTTAAGGAAGATGCAAACTATGTTCAAGAAAGTTTTGAAATTTTTGACACGTTAGAAAAAGATAAATCCTTTTATCCATCAAAAGAAAAACCTCCAGAACTTGGGTTAAAATTGCTTCATGATCTTTTAAAATATGCATTTTTAGGAGATTCCTCAACTTTACCAGTTATAATTTCCTTAAGGTTAACTATGGAAGAAGAAGAAATGTTGATTAAAATTCTGAAAAATTTTTAGAAAGCCTTTGGATGGACAATAGCTGATATTAAAGGAATCAGTCCTTCAATTTGTATGCGTAGAATTCATATGGAAGAGAATTACAAACCTAGGGCTAATCCTCAAAGGAGTTTTTTAGGACATGCTGGATTGTATAGATGATATATTAAAGACTTTTCAAAAATTGCTAAGCCTTTATGCCCTTTACTAGAGAAAGATGCAATTTTTATTTTTGATGAAGAGTGCTAAAAAGCTTTTGAGTTTTTAAAAAGAAAAATTAGTCACTGCACCAATTATAGATTCACCAGATTGGGGAAAACCTTTTGAACTGATGTGCCATGCTAGTGATTATGCTATTGGAGCTATTTTAGGACAAAGATATGATAAAATTTTTAAAGTAATCTACTGTGCTAGTAAAACTCTTAATGAAACTCAAAACTCAAACTTAATGAAACTCAAATTAATTATACAACAACTGAAAAAGAGTTATTAGCATTTGTATATTCCTTTGATAAATTTATATCGTATTTAATTGGAACTCATTGCGTAGTGCAAACAGATCATTCTGTTATTAAATATTTAATGAAAAAGAAGGATGCTAAACTAAGAATTATAAGATGGATTCTTCTTTTGCAAGAATTTTATTTTGAAATAGTAGATAGGAAGGGAACTGAAAATCAAATTGTTGATCATTTATCTAACCTTGATTTAGAAAAAACACTCTATTTTAAAAAAGAAATTAATGAACATTTTCCTAATGAAAAATTGTTCAATATTAATGAGTGGCGTGTTCCATGGTATGCCGATATTTTGAACATTCTTGTTAGTGATATTATACCCTATGGAATGACATAACAACAGAAGAGAAAATTTATTTCTAAAGCTAAGACTTATTTTTGAGATGACCCATTTTTATATAAATAAGAAAATGATCTTATGAAGATGTGTACCTAAGATGTGTACCTTTAGAAGAGACTTATGAAATTATCCAAAAATGTTATAATTCTAATTTTAGTGGACATTTTGGTGTTGAAAAAACAACATACAAAATTTTACAATTTGGATTCTATTGGCCTACTATCTTTAGAGATGTTAATGCTTATATTAAAACTTGTGATAGATGTCAACAAGTAGGCAATATTTCTAGAAGAAATAAGATGCCTCTCAATTATGTGTTAGAAGTTGAAAAATTTGATGTTTGGGGATTAGATTTCATTGGACCATTTATACCATCTTTTAGAAATTTATATATACTGTCAGTAGTAGATTATGTAATCAAATGGATAGAAGTTGTTGCTTTACCTCGATGTGATGCTCAAA
Source organism: Phalaenopsis equestris (assembly GCF_001263595.1). Classification (NCBI taxonomy): domain Eukaryota; kingdom Viridiplantae; phylum Streptophyta; class Magnoliopsida; order Asparagales; family Orchidaceae; genus Phalaenopsis; species Phalaenopsis equestris. The sequence goes on from NW_018227357.1 coordinate 11,081, forward strand.
GTGTTACAAAATTTTTGAAAATGAACATATTTTGTAGATTTAGGATGCTGAGAGTTATCATAACTGATGGGTGAAGTCATTTCAGAAATGCCATAATGGAGAAATTATTAAAGAAATATCATATAAATCATAGGATTGCTACTGCTTATCATCCTTAGACAAGTGGGTTGGCTGAATTATCCAATCGAGAAATTAAAATAATTATGAAAAAATCTGTGAATCCAACAAAAATGGATTGGTCAAGAAAATATTATTGCAATTAAATGAGCTTGAAGAGATAAGGAATGAATCTTATGAGAGTGCTAAGATTTACAGAGAAAAGATGAAGATGCGTCATGGTCGAAGGATTCTTACTAAAAATTTTCAGCCAGGGCAACAAGTTTTGCTATATAATGCAAGGTTAAGATTATTTCCAAGCATACTTAAGTCCAGGTGGATGGGCTCATTTATTGTGATAAAAATTTATCCTTATGGAGCTGTGGAAATTAAAGATCCTAAAACTGAGAAAGTGTTTAAAGTGAAAGGTCATAGACTGAAACCTTGGTTAGTAGGAGATCAACATAAATTTAATGGTTAAATGATGTTGGGTCGACCAGAATAAGCACTGGTTACGTCAGGTTGATGACATTAAACCAAGCGCTTTGTGGGAGGCAACCCATCATTATTAGTGTGTTTTGCTTTGAATGTTGTTTGTGTGTGATTAAAAGAAATTTGGGGTAGTATTTTTTAGACTATTATGTGTTAGTAATGATTTTAAGACTTAATTTAGTGATATAGACATGCTAAAATGAGAATTTGGATGTTAAGTTGACTGATGCAAAATTAAGCACGGGCGCTTAAGCGCCAATATTCGGCACTTAAGTGAGAGAGTTAAAAACCATGTGCAAAATTTAGATTCTAGAAGGTTTAACCACCAATTGGTCAACTAAAATGTGCCAAGGTAGTTATAGAATGTGTTTAAGAGTTATTAGAGGGATTTAAGCCTATAAATAGAAGGGTTTAGTGAAGGAATTTCACCCTAGATCATTTTCAGCCCTAAATTTTAAGAGAGAGAGAGATTTTGAGAAGATGCCTTCATGGGAGATGGATTTGAAGAAGAAGGAAGATACCATGGGGAAGAAATTCATTAGTAAGAGTGCACAAGAGATGTATAATGGTTTCTTAGCTGTTAGTATTGAAGGAATATCTGAAAAGATCAACAAAATTGAGACTGTCATGCCTTTACTGGAGACAATGGTAATTGAGATTCATGCCCATCTAGAGCATATTGGATGGCGATTGAAAATACAATTTAGCCATTCAGTTATATAGAAGAAGCAGATAAGGAGATGTATCTTAAGCAGAAATGGATAGAAGAAAACAGTATCAGAGCACGTCACCGTCGTCCATTTTATCAACTTTATATTTTGATTGCCCCAGGAGAGACTAATGAAAGACCAGAGTTTTTCCCAAGAAATGAAGAATGAAATTAAGTTCTATGTTAGAATTTGTTTGTTAGGAGTTGGTGTTTAATGTGTTAAGAGTTAAATACTATTTTTGGAGTGTTAGTTGGTTTAGTGTTTGTATTTAGAAGTTTTTCTCATCCGAGGCTATTTGGAGTGAGAACTAAGTGTTACATGTATTTGTGCTTCTTTGTGAATGAATGTATATGTTTGTTTTTATGCAAATTTGAGTTATTTTAGCCTCAAATTGAATGGGTTATATTAGAGAATTTTGAGAAAAATGAGAGTTAAGGGAGAGGAAAGTAGTCATTTAAGTGTTATGAGACTATTTAGGGGTGGTATACTTAGGCATATAGTGCATTTTACTTATATAGTGCATTTTACTTAGTGCATTTTACTTAAGTTCAAATATCAAAACTTGTTCAATGGTACCTAAGCGCCACATTCTTGAGCTTAAGCACAATGTAACCTGAGAGGCAGGGGCCTAAGTGCCACCTATCCGCGCTTAAGCACCGGTTCACGAAAACCAGTTCGTGAACAGTTAAAAGTGAAAAATAAACCCAAAAATCACCATTTTTACTCTCGCCGTCAACTTCAACCTCTCGAGTTCGTGATTTGAAAGTCTACGACAAGCCATTTCGTGGAGATTTCTTGGTGGAATTGAGAAAAATTTGCTAGATTTGGATTTCTTGAGGTAAGAGCTTCACTTCTATGTAAAAATTTTGGATTTTTACCATGCATTTTGAGTACATTTGGAAGAATTTGATAATCACTATTCATGGTGAAAAATGAAGAAAAATCTATGGAAATTGCATAGAAAGTGTAGTTTATACTTGTAGGAGTTGAGTTTAGTGGATTATACTTGATTTTTGAAGTTATTATATAATTTTATGAAATTTGTAGAATGGTACCAAGAATGAAGAGGAGCAAAGGAAAAAGCTACTTTGATTTGAGCAAAATTGTGAGTTTGAAAGTTCAAGATAGGTACAGTGATGCTCTGCAATCACAAAAACTTATCCAAAAGGGTTGTTTCAAAAATCTAGGTGGATCCATACAAGATCTGATCGTTCACCGATAATAAAAATGATTCTGCTATTTTTTTCTGTTGTGGCCGTTATTTTTGTAGTTAGGGAATTCTATGCTAACCTACCTGAAGCTGAAGACGATCGAGTCATGGTTAGAGGAAAATTGGTACCCTTTTCACCAGAGGTAATCAATATGTTTTATCATTTACCACCTGAGACTTTGTGCTTTTATGCGAACTATAGTCCTACTGAGATGGAGCTAGATGAGATTATTTCCTATTTGACTTTTGGAAGAGGGGTCTGGAAAATTACAAATGAAAGAAGTGTCAATTTTTCCACCTCAAAGTTGAGTGCACCTTGAAAGGCCTGACACTATGTTATTTTAGCCCGTCTATTACCTACAAATCATCTCAGTGAAGTTACCAAAAAGAGAGCAACGTTGAACTATTGTATTCAGAAAGGCAAGCTCATCAACATTAGATCTTTGATCTATCAGACTATCATCAGTTCTGCCACAGTTGTTACAATTACAGGTCTGGGATTTGCTTCCTTGATTGGGATTTTCTTCCTTAGTCTTTTCTTTTTGTGAGCAGGCTGGAGTGAGATATGATAGTTGGGAGGAAGTACTGTTGCCTCTAAAGCCAATAACAAGTGTTAATGTAAAGTCATATTCAGAGCATTCTATTTTTGACTGGAGAACTGGAGAGGAGGGAGAGGAGGATTTTCAAGGAGTTTTGGAATGGCAACGTATGCTGCTTCTACCTCTGCTGCATCTACATCTAGACCATCTACCTCACGAGTTTCTACTTCTAGAGGTGAGTCTACAGAAACTCAAACTCAACTATTATAGATGATGATGGACAATATCAACTATACTGCAGATAAGGTAAAAAATTTAGAAAGCTTTGCAGATCATATTGATGGGTATAATAGAAAAAAAAGTGACTATGAAGAGAAATTTCATTCATCTCTGGAAAACCTCATTAGGGGTAAACCAGGAGTGCAATTTCCTCCATATCCTAGATACCCTGATTATGAGCCTACAAATGTCTGGAATAGCGGATTCTAAGGATGATGAGGAGGAGGACAGAGTTATTTATTTTGATGTTTGTAATGTGTGTTGGACTATGTGGTTTGGATTTGCTACATTTGCATTTGTGTATTTGTTTAGACTCTACGATGTGTGAGACTTTTATTTTGTTTAATTGTGTTTGTTAGTATATTATTTTAATTTGTAGGTAGTAATTGTTACTATGTGTTGATTATTGTGTTAGTTAATTTAGGATTAAACTTGATTCAATGTCTTGTGAAAATTTAAAAATCTTGCTAACTTTAGTTTTAAATTTTAAACTCAGAAAACCACTACCCTGTATTTTTTTTTATCTTATTAATGTGTTTGTTTTTATTTTGGGACTGGAAATCAAAATTAGTGTGTTAATTTGTTTTTATGTCTGTACCCACTACTTAGAAGTCTAATGAATCTCTACATGTTGAATTGAAATGAAAATGATAGAAAATTGATCAAAAATTAATTTTACTCTGATTTTTAGTTTTATACTTGTATGATTAGGATATAAAAATTATTGTAAACATGTTATTCCAATTTTCATTCCT
>NW_018227357.1:15340-16742 GCF_001263595.1 Phalaenopsis equestris
AAGTTAAAATTTATAGTAATGAAGAAAAACTTAAAGTTAAAATTTTTTTAGTGTAGAAAATGCTAAATATAGTGTAACTATCTTTAGTAAGAAAAAATGTGTTTTTGAAAAAATTAGAAATTTAGACTTTTATTTTTAATATTTAATTTTTTTTTGTTAAAAATAATTTTCAAAACTATTATTATATTTTTAAGTAAATGATTTATATCAAGACTTTGCTTTAGAAAAGGAGAAGTGAAATTCAAAACCATTAAAGACCTATCCAGATATAGTAATCCTTGCCTAAGAAGAAAAATAAAAGAAATAGAAAAGAAAAAAGAAAAGGAAAAAGAAAAAAAAAAGAAAAACAAAAGAAAGAAATTAAGGGAGGAGAAGCTTGAGGATTAGTGCCTAATCAAAAATTTGTTCCATATTTGATCTTTTTAAAGTATAAGACTTGAGAAACTCTTAAGCTTAGGGATATAATATAGTAAGTAAAATTATTTTTAATAAAAGTTTTTTAAGTAAAGATAATAAAAAGACTAAATTCTAAATTTAGAAAATCTACAATATCTCCGAGTTAAATAGAAACTCATATTTTCATATTTCTTAACATTAAAAATTTCTAAACTTTAAGTTGGTCTCATTTACTAAATATTTTTTCTAAATTGGACTGTTATATTTCTAAATATAAATTTTAGTAACTCCTAAAAAAACTCATATACATATCATACTTATTCAGTTTTTAAAGATTGAAGCTCACTTGAGGACAAGTAACATTTTAAGTTTGAGGGATTTTGATACACCTAAAATATATAGTATTTTCAGACACATTTTTATACCTATTTTTGAGATATTGCACTTTAATGGAAGTTATTTGTGTGTTTTTCTTTTAAGTAAAAGTAAAAAGGTGAAAAATTCTAAAAAGAGTGAAAAAGGATCAAATTTAGAGCAAAAATGTGACAATTGTGCAAAATTATTTTAACGTTTAAGCACTAGATCGACTCTTAAGCGCCGATGAAACAGAGAAGGCCGCGCCTAAGCTCCAAAGGCCCCGCGCTTAAGCACCAAAGACAATTATTTGGTGGTTTACTTCATTTTACCAAATTTTGAAGGGATATTTAAGACACCTTTTGGCTAAAGAGGGTGATTACGACCACTAGAAATGAAAATATTATTAAAAGACTTATGAAAGGAGGCATCCTTTGGAGAATACATCAAATTGGGACACATTTTGAAGAGTTATCAAGGCACCTCTTGGAGATTTATAAAAGAAGGAAGTAAGATTTATAAAAGAAGTAAGTTGAGACTTTTCAAATTGTGCTTGAAAATTCTGAAAAGTGTTGGAAAGGAGAGAGTTTTGGAGAGATTTTCAGGCACCACAAATTTACTTTATCCTTTTTGTTTTTAGTTTTATTGTGAG
>NW_018227357.1:16909-21477 GCF_001263595.1 Phalaenopsis equestris
TATCTTTCTCCTTAAAATGATAAGTAATTAAAGTTTGGATGGAAGTTGTGGAGAGTATTGATCTTTAATGTTAGAAGAGGTCGTGATGATTTAAATCCTTATACTTCATTTACTTCTTGATTTGGCCTATCCAGATGTTAAAATTTGTTGTGAGAACATGTAAGAACTGGGCTGGTATTGTTTCAGTCAACAATTGGAAAGAATCATAATAGGTTGTATGAATAAGAATGTAATTCATACATTTAGTGCAAATAAATAGGGAAATAAAATTTGAAGGGAGTAGAGTTAGAGTACTTTAAGGTGTTAGGTTAAAGCCCCCAACTTTGTTTATTGTTTTAGGTTCTGATACAAGATGTTAGCCCCCAGGTGGAGGGAATCGAGGGAGCTCTAGAGTGTGAGTTGGTATCTTCCTTGCCTAGCCGATCTTTGGAACTATTCAAACTTTAAATTAGCCAATATTCTTTATAGCATCTTTGATAAGGGTAAAAAATATTATTGCTTCAATTTGGCACAACACAATTTGCATACTTCCACAACAGAATTCCTATACTTATTACTGATTCTTGATAAGGAGAAAGATATTTTCATATTAAGTGCTTTTCTTAAGTGCTTTTCATATTAAGTGCTTTTCTTTTACATAAACTCAAGTTATCTTTAGAAGTTTTACTATTTTTGTCAAAATATTGAAAATACTTACAAGAATTGAAATTTTACTTATTGAGAAAATATCTATAGTTTAAGTAATTATCTTCTTAAAAATAAAAAGTTTATACATATTGCATATGTCTGTGGGTTTGATATTCAGGTCTTAATCAAAAAGTCCTACATTACTTGATAACGATATGTATCCTTGTGTAGTATCCCAATATATATAAATTAAAAAGTTGAATTCTTATTTTCTCTAGGATCAAGTTTTTTGTTCTATTGTAAAGTAAGATATCATAAGTGAAAAAGATCATCGAAGTCATTGATATACTTTGCACATAAGCAATAACGGGATCACCAAGTGCTTTAACAATTTGTCCCAGTGGATTCTCTATATTTCTAATTGTAGCTCCTTAACTTTGTAACTGATTACTGATTTGTAACACCACTTCTCCTTAAACTGTTGGTTAATATTAAAGCCTGGAAGATAAGAAGATCTATAGTTAGTACTTCCATGGTTATTTTAGTTCCTTAATGGGTTCGCTTGATTGTTCCCCATTGTTGGTTTACACCACTTGAATTATTATTCTAATTAAAGTTAGGGTGATTTTTCGAACCCGAGTTATAATAATTTGAATAGAAGTTATTATGTTAATTATTTATTGCATTTAAAGTCTTGTATGATGATTGAGAATCTATCATTTGTCCCAAAAAATTTTCCTCAACCACAGAGATGTTTGAGATAAATTTATTCTAAATTGTTATAACTTTCTTGATATTATAGCAATTTGAGAAGCCAAAATAAAAATTGCATCGGAATCATGAACACTTACTACTCTCTTTGGATTTACCCTTTTAGAGGGCCATTGAAAATTATTAGTAGCCACCTCTTTAAATAAAGAATAAGCTTCATAAAATAGTTTTAACATTAATGAACCACCAACACCAACATTAATGATAGATCTAAGAGTTCCCACTAACCCATTATAAAATGTTCAAATTATTAACCAATCGGGAAACCCATGGTGTGGACACTTCCAAAGGAGTTCTTTAAATCATTCCCAAGATTCGTACATCGATTCTCATTCAAACTGACAAAAAGATGTGATATCATTTCTAAGCTTAGAAGTTTTTTATTGTGGAAAATACTTAACAAGGAATTTCTATGCTAAATCTTCCTAAGTTCTAATAGATCCAGATGCTAATGAGTTTAACCACATCTTAGCTTTATCTCTTAATGAAAAAGGAAAAAGTCTAAGTCTGACAGCGTCATTTGACACCTCGTCATATTTGAAGGTAGCACATAATTTTACAAAACTAGCAATATGTAAATTAGGATCTTCAGATTGTGTTTCCCCAAACTGAATATTTTGTATCATTTGGATAATAACATGTTTAAGTTCAATTGAATTAGCAGCTACAACAGGAGTTTGTATACTTAAGTAAATTTTATCTATTGTAGGATTAACATAATCTCTTAAAGGTCTCTATTCTTGTTGATGTTCATTTTTAATATTTTGATTATTTAAATTATTTTTCATTTCATTCTAATTGTGAGTTTCTTTCTATTTTCAAATTTTTCTTATTGCCCGCTCTAATTTAGAATCATAATGCACTAAGCCTTTAGATCCTAAACTACACATACACATTTAAAATTTTAGCAAATTAAATAAAACTAAACTAAAACACACAAAAATATATATATGTATATATTATTTATTATTATATTTTTCTTTAGATCTTTCAAATAAGCATACAAATAGAAACTCATATATAGATATATATATATATATATATATATATATTCCCAAAATAAGTTTTACAGTTTAAATAAAGTCTTCTAAGTTTATGTTACTTCCCCAACATCAATGCCAAAAACTTGATTTGCAGTCTGGTTGCTGCAGTGGCCTCAACAATAATATAATTCAGGAGAGTTAATAATAATTTAAATCTTTATAGCTGCCACTCCTAGTGATTTAAGGTATTATTTATCGATTTTAGATATTCACTAGAATGCTAACACAAGTATACGTATCACTTAAGTGATATAGGGCTCTAATGGAGTACTAAGTATTAATCCAATATGGAAGTTTGGAAATTCCTATAATATTAACTCAAAGAAACTCTAATTAAATGACAAAAAACTTAAATAGTAATGCAGGTTAATATTTGTATTTTTATACTAAGTAAATTATATCTACTACTCATATCTCAAAGTGCAAAGTAAAATTTAAGTTCACTAAAACTAAGTTTTATAAAGACGAGTTCAAATTTTAGAAAGTAACGTTACCTTGTAATGAGATTATAATCAGTGAATAGTTCAAATTATTATAAATTATATTGTGTCAAATAGAAACATACGTATTCTTTACCCTCTTACAAGTGCATAACGAATATTGGCTAATCAAGATTCAAGTTCCTAAATCATTAGTTAGGTTGGAAAGATACTAGCTCTCACTCTAGAGTTTACACCATCCTCCGCCTGGAGGATAACATCTAGCCTTAGGTTCTCAATATCTAGATCAAATTGGAAGTTCTAGCCTGTCACACTAGAATCACCAATTTACGCTCGTCAAAACTTATTTCCTTATTTATTTGAACTTAACCACAAGAACTGCATTCTCATCCATAAGATCAAATGTGATTTTTACTTGGTTGAGGAAACCATAACCCCTCCGGATCGTTATGTTTCACAATAAATTTTAAATTAAAATCTGGCTAAATTGATTAAGTAAATGAAGTTGAAAGTTTGAATCATCACAACTATGAAATTAAAACACTTCTAAAAAAATTAAATTCTTTACATGATTATTTTTCATTGCAGGGTGAAGGATAAAACAATCTACTTGGATCTTATGAGGAAGATACAACAAAACATGGATTAATATATAAAAGCAAGTCTATACAACAAGAACAAGTAAAATAAGTAAAGTACAAACTACTTATCTCAATATCCTCCCTAAGCAAATCCTTTGAAGTTCCTTTGAATCACTTTCACTTCTTAGAATATCACTCAATTCTCTCTTAAAAATGTAATGATAAAAAAATATCTCACTTCCCCTCCCCTCTTAAAACTCTAAGAGATAATTTTCTTTTTAACTCTTCTTCACCTACTCTTTTCTTCTCCTACTTTGTGCCACCTCTTTTCTGTAGTAAAATCACTATTAAATAGCCTAGGGCTGAATTTCTAAGTGTTACCTTTGGTACCTTTTCAAAATTCATCCAAATTCATTGAATTTGAGGAAGAAACTATTTTTGACGCTTAACTATGGTGCATAGTTGCCATCATGTCTATATACTGGTGTGTAAGCGCCAGATCCTGGTGCATAAAAATTTAAAATTATCCAAGTACACAAAATGAAAGTCCAAATATATAAACATTCATTTCTCTTACAAAAAGATTACATAAAATAAAATACAAACATAAGTACATCAATTTAATTCTATGTCAAAATCTCAAGCTATATCTTCATCGCCTTGATCAGCAGGTGGATTGGGTTGATATTGAGTGTATCGGGGGCATTCACGAAACGTAACATCAGGCTTTCCTCTATAGTGTCGGGCCTGAGCTTCATAATAGGCTACCTCAAAATTTGAATGCCTCTGTAGGTACTCATTATCATAATCGTGTCGACGTTATAAACCTCCAATCCTTTCACTTATCAATTCTATTCTCTTCCGCTGCAAGGTCAACTTATTCACCAAATCAGAGAGGGTAGGCGAACTAGAAGGTGGAAGGTCATAACTTGTAGAGGGGACATCTCTACTATTAGAAGGTTATTGACTTCTACTCCCAGTTCTCCATTTCTCATGGGATTCATAAGTCTTCAAATTAGCTTTACTAATGGGTTTCATAGGATAAACCCATTCTTCATCTCCAAATTCTACTCTAGAAAGTTTGCAAATTGTATAAATAAGTCCAG
>NW_018227357.1:21714-23045 GCF_001263595.1 Phalaenopsis equestris
GGGCAGCAGTAAACTCAACAGGGAATCCACGCACTTGAACGATTCTGTCATCAGAATAAATCACATTGGTGTAGAACTCCTTCATAATATTTGCATCAGCTTTATTGGTGGTGTAACATAAGTTTTCCCATCTCCGCTCGGTAATAACTCGTTTGATTTCTCCTCCCAAACTTTCAAAAACTCGATCTTGTATGCACTTCTTTGCTTTAAATACAAAAGTAATTTTGTCTGAGCCATCGCATTGACGAAGCGAGACTTGTCAAACTCAACCTGTCTCTTTTGTCGTGGAACCATTTCAATCTAATCAAATTATAGAAAAATTCCAAGAATTACTTCAAATATGTAAATCATGGCTTCCAATAGTAATTCTAAGAGTTCAACAATAAAATTCATGAATCTCTTCCCAAATTTTCTTTACATTCCCAAATTTTTTGGATCTCCTCAATGTGGGAGAAATTCATGTTGGAAATCAAATATTTTTAGCTTGGAGTGAAGCTCTTACCTAGAGATGATCAAATCCGGTGTCAAAAAGCCTTGAAATCGTCTCCTAATCCAAGATCTCTCAAGCCCTAGGTCGAAAATAGCATTTTTAGGAGGAAGGGGATGATGAATAGTGGCGGTTAACTGGTCAAAACCACGGTTAAAAGTGTTTTTTGCGAGCTTGCCGCCAGCGGGGTCAATGGAACCATTGGTGCGCTTAATTGGAATTTAAATCCTAAGTCTCGGGAAAATCTCATCGTCATCGGGCTCTACTGATTTTGTCCAAATTTCAGATTTTTGCGATTTCGATCAATTCCAAGCCTAAATGATATTCGTTTAATCATTATAGACATAATTTTAAATAACTAAATGTTGTACTTAGCACATATAAACTTTCACAACACAAAACATCTAATTCTAAAGCAAATACAAATACAAGGTTCAAATCAAAATACATAGATAGACATATAGGTAGTAATATAAATCTACTAATCCTCATACTCGGTACTCGATTCTCCTCTGAGATCACCCAAAGATTGGACATGAATGAAGAGGTTGTAGAAGGTTCAGAATGGAAATTCTTTAATAGAATCCTCCTCAATTAATTTCATCCTCCTCATCAGTCGTATCAAACTATCTTCTAAATGTCCAGAATGTTTGAAATGTTCCTTCATCCTCTAATCCAGATGATCGAAGAAATCGGAGGTATTATTAATCGCATTCATGACATTTTGTACTTCATTTTCCAATTTCTTGATTCGGCGCAGGATCACCAAAAACTTATCAGGAATTAAGGGTTGAACTGACAGTGAATTCTGAGACGATTGATCAACATTGATCAACTATCATGG
>NW_018227357.1:23313-24017 GCF_001263595.1 Phalaenopsis equestris
TTACCGATCTTCATTGTCGGTAATAGTTGCGCAGAAATGAGAAAGTGCCAATGTTTCAAAACAGGATTTAGAAGTGTTGCAGAAAAACTAACATACACGTTCTCTCTCATTTCCTAATCGTCAGTTTCGTCCGTTAAATACTGGTAAATTTCATTCATCTGGTTTTTTGTTGGGACGAATTTGGAATAGTGGCAGACAGATACATTCTCTATCATCTATAATTTGTTGATCCATGCAGGAGTGAAAGTGATCCATCTTCCTCGCACATAAACAACTCCTTGGTTGATTCCATGCAAATTTGTATAAAATTGTTTTACTAAAATTTTTGTATAAAATTGTTTTACCACTTGAACCACCACGCGGTAGTAGTGTAGAACAGCACTTCCCATCTTTGCTGCACTATCATTTCTTCAATATCCGTTGTGGGATTATTCAATCCGTGATTCACGTATCCTCATTCTTTGATTAATCTTTTCTTCGTCAGCAACTTATTGAAGATTCGCTGCGCTTCCGCACTAATAAACTTTTGTCGATTGAAAACTCGCATTTTGGGATTATCAGAGGAATTTGATACCATAAGAATGAAATTGGTAGAGTTTCACTTCATTTTTGGAGGGAAAATATGAATTAGAATTCATATTTTTGAGTTTAAAAAGATTATTCCCGCCCAAAAATCGTAAAAAACCGCCACTCAAACACAAGAC
>NW_018227357.1:24814-25096 GCF_001263595.1 Phalaenopsis equestris
TTTAATTTTTCTTTATAAATTCTATCGTTATCATAAGATTCATTTCTTAATTCTTACAATTCATTTAATTGTAACAATCTCTTCTTACCAGCATCTTTCAAATTATAATTAAATTCTTTAATCGCTCAATAGGCTTTATGCTCCAATTCTACTGGTAAATGACAAGTATTTCCAAAAATTACTCTGTAAGGAGTCATTCCAATAGGAGTTTTATAAGCAGTCTTGTAAGCCCATAATGCAGTATCCAATCTAGTGGACCAATCTATTCTACTAGGGTTTACA
>NW_018227357.1:27881-28580 GCF_001263595.1 Phalaenopsis equestris
AATTCCTCCTGCAACCATAAATTGACATTTCTCCCAATTTAGAACTAAATTAGTCCTTTCGCATAACTCCAAAACTTTTTCAAGGTAAATTAAGCATGCATCAAATGATGTTCCAAATACAGAGAAATCATCCATAAATACTTCCAATCCATCATCAATTAACTTACTAAATATGGACATCATACATCTCTGGAATGTTGCAAGTGCATTACATAATCCGAAAGACATTCTTTGAAAAGCAAAAAGTCCAATAGGACTAGTAAATGTGGTCTTTTCTTGATCCTCAGGAGCAATAAGAATTTGTTGGTAACAGATATATCCATCTAAAAAGCAAAAATATTTGTGCCCAACAAGTCTATCCACTATTTGATCTAAAAAGGGTAAAAGGAAGTGATCTTTCCTCGTGGCAGTGTTTAATTATCTATAATCAATACAAATACGCCACCCAGTAACTTGTCTAATAGGTGCAACCGTTTCATTATCCGTGAACTTCCTTTTCTTTTTCATAACATATTTCATAAATTTCACATAATTGGGCATCTGCTCTAAAGCTTCTACGAAGGGAATGTTTATCGTTAACTTCTTAAGAATTTCTAAAAATTTGAAAAATTGTTTATTCTATTTGTGTTGCTTCAATCTTTGAGGAAATGGTGGTGGAGGTTTCTCCACAGTAATTTTCATTGGTGTAAATGGATACTC
>NW_018227357.1:28648-30080 GCF_001263595.1 Phalaenopsis equestris
ATATCCACTTTCTCTTTTTCAGTTTCTGTTTCTTTTTACACCCTTGTTTCCAATTCTTTTCCACTTTATAATTGTATCGCTTTGATTTGTTCTTTTCCTTGGTCTTTAGGATTTGGTTCCATAGTACTAGAAAAAGTTCCTAATGTTCAGTTACTAAACGCAGTAGCGATATGCTTTAATTGGTTTTCAATATTCTTCATAGTAGTTCCTTGATTTTGTAATTAATTTCCTTGAATTTATAATTGATTTCCTTGATTCTGCAATTATTGGCCCATGTTTAATATCAGCTCTTCCATAGACAACTTCTTCTCCTTAATTTGAGTATTACTATTAAATCCTGGAGGATAAGAAGGTCTATAGTTAAAATTTTCTTGCTTGGAGAATTTCCTAATGGGTTCACTGAGTTTTTGCCCATTGTTGATTTGTAGAAGAATTGTTATCCCAATTAAAATTTTGATGATTCTTCCAACCTCGGTTATAATAGTTTGAATATAGGTTGTTGGGTGTATTAAGAGTATTTAAGGTCTCATATGAAGGTTGAACATCCACAAAATGCTCAGATGAATTCTCTTCCATCGTGGGAGGTGTTGAAGAATAATTTATCTCATAATGATCTAATTTCTTTGATATTGCAGCAATATGCGAAGCTAACATAGATATTGGAGCTACTCTTTTAGGATTTACCCGTGTAGAGGGTCATTAAAAATTTTTGGTAGTCATCTCTTCTATTAATGAATAAGCCTCATCAAAAGGTTTTGACATTAAAGAACCACCAGCCGCAACATCTATAATCGATTTAAGAGATCCCATTAATCTGTTATAAAAAGTTTGAATTATCAACCAATTTGGTAAGGAATGATGAGGGCGCTTCCTAAGAAGATCTTTAAATCTCTCCCAAGCTTCGTATATTGATTCTCCATCAATCTGACAGAACGATGTTATGTCATTTCTAAGTCTAGCAATTTTGGATGGAGGGAAATATTTAGATAGAAATTTCTGTGAAAGTTCTCCCCAAGTTCTAATAGATCCAGGTGCTAACGAATTTAACCACAGCTTAGCCTTATCCCTTAATGAAAAAGGAAAAACTCTAAGTTTAACAGTATCGTTTGAGACTCTGTCATATTTAAAGTGGCACACAGTTCTAAGAAACTAGCGAGGTGTAAATTAGGAGGATCTTCATTTGGTGTACCTCCAAATTGATTGTTTTGTACCATTTGGATAATAGTAGGTTTAAGCTCAAATGAATTAGCAGCTACATCAGGATTTTGGATAGATAAGTGAATTTCATCTGCTGTAGGATTTACATAATCTCGTAGGGGTCTAGATTGGTCCTCATTCTCTATTTCTTGATTGTTCATGTTGTTTTCCATTGTATCAGAATTTCTAGGTTCTCTTCTCAATCTTCTAATCCTTCTAATAGTGCGTTCTAATT
>NW_018227357.1:31017-31763 GCF_001263595.1 Phalaenopsis equestris
AAAACTCAACATATTTTAATAAATCAATTGGCCAGATTGAAAGTAAATTAATATCAAAGTGAAAAGATCATCACGATTTCTTAAACATTTTCATGGCTTCACCAATTCAAATCACCATTTCACAAATCTCAAGAAAAGAAGAAAGACAGAAAAAACTACTCAGATCTCATGAGGAAAACACAACAAAACTCGAAATTCATATATAAAATCAAAGCCATACAAATTACAACAATAGATAAACTTATCTCTAATTTCTGCCCAAGAAAACTCCTCGAAGTTCCTCTGAATCTCTTCCTTTCTTTACAACACACAGAATTCCTCTTCGAAGCAGCAAGGAGGAAGAAATATCTCACTTTCCCTCTACTCTTACATTCTCTCAAAAAATTCCTCACAATTTTTTACACTCTATCAAACACTAAAGGAACATTTCTAACCTCTAATAACTCTAGAGTCTTCTCCATTTTCGGCCAAAATTTTCTTTTAAAGTTGTGGATGAGCTTTTCCAAGAGTTGCCTAAGCATCCCTTCAAAATTTGGCCTTATCCAAAGCCTGAATGGGCATAACCGCCGAGCTTGCCGTCGACAACCTTGAGGGTGCCGTCGGTGGCCTCAACGGTGTCTTTGGTAGACCTTCTTAATGAATTAATTCAGGAGTCTCGGTAAAATTTCACCGTTGGCAGGGTCGATGGCGCCGTCGGCGCCCTAGTTCAATTCTTCACATATTATTGGTCCTTTTCACTCTAAATT
>NW_018227357.1:31832-44171 GCF_001263595.1 Phalaenopsis equestris
GATCATTCCTGCAACAAACTCCAATGACCCTAATTGATCATTCCTGCAACAAAACATTAAAAATACCTTTCTTTAAAGTGCAATAAATAGGTATGAAAATCTCAACATTATGAAAATCTCAACATATTTTTCTTTGGTCACTCAGCCCTCCACCTAAGTAGCTCTTGCACCCATCAATTGGCCCTGGTGGCCAGCCCGAGCTCCTCTATTTAATCTGCCTGCTCCATGGACAAAAGGGAGGAGTTCCAAATCCTTGGGGAAACTCTGCTAAAATCTCACCACAGACTCTCCAAGCATCCCTAAACTCAAGCCAACCATCTTCCCCCTCTGGTTTCCTCTGCGAGAGTTCAATTTTGAGATCACAATCAGGTTGAAAATAAGACACATTCCTCCATAGCTCCACAGTGAACCAAACTCCAATTAATTGTGCACACACCATCTCCACAGTGAAAGGAATTGATCCCCCACAAAAGCCCTCTCTCAAACAGCCTCTAACCTAGCTCTAGACCAACACCTGAAATTGAGTTTGATCAAAATCACACCTAGACAATTCATCAGAGCTTGAGACTTCATCTGGAGGTTCTTTGGATACAATCAAATCTACCACAACCATATGATTGAGGCCTCCCCTCTCAGACAATGGTATTGAGCTCTAACCCTAACTCTAGCTTCTTTTGATTCTCTATTTATAATTGATTGATTTTATACTTGACTAACCTTATAAATGTCTTCTTTTTGTGTATATGGAGGATTATAAACAAACCCCATATGATTTGGTTGAGTCTAGGTAGAGATCTTAAGGTTTAGTGTGAACGGCTTACAAGTTAGGTCATTTAAGGACGATAAAGGGGAGCCGTCTGATCGCCCGTGTATTCAATGGACGGAGGAGATCGAGCCGGATAGACTCTTAGTGCGTGAACCGTGGACTACGTGGCATGCCTAAGTGGAAAGTGCAATGAATAGGAGCGCGCCGTCTGTGAGTTCAGAGTCGCGTCGCATAGGTTAAGTAGAAAAATATGGATTTTTTGAATTATTTTAAATGCGTGAACTTCAAAAATAGATATCTTTCTCTAAAAAAATCATAAAAATAAAAGAAAAATACTCCCATGCTCAGTGAACAGAGGAGAATAATGTGGACAAAAAATAAAATTTATTTTCTTATTCCCTGATTTTTAATGAATTAAATACCCTCTGGAGTATTTTAATTCGTTATGATCAAACATTGCTCACCATGGCTTGAAGTTTTGAGGGTTTGTTCCTGATGACAGAGACTATGTCCTCGGGTTTTTCTAAGGTCAGAGGACATCTCCATGCTTCTAACCTTAATTTTCAAGCTAAGGTGGCCATTTTGGCTATTTTAATTATATAATATAAAAGATCACTTCGAAATTATGGGAATAATTTTAGTAGGTTTTCTATGGTTAGGGAAACTCAGAAAAAATACCATGATGGCTTGAATAATTTTATAAATTTCTACATTCACTAAAATTGATTTTTAAAGAATCTTGGTATTTTTGTTCAAAAATAATTATAATAAATTAAATAAGCTTAGAAAAATTGTTTTCTGATTTCCTTGTAATCAGGGGCATTTAATGAAGATAAAAACTATTTTTGTGATAATATGTCATTTTCAAAGTTTATTTTGAATTAAAAATAATTAAAATAATCAAAATTTTTAAAAAATACAAAAAAATGGTTCAAAATGTGTACAAGTTTTCTCTGATCACTTAGAATTCATTAGTTTATTTTTCTTAATTTTTCTAAGCTAAAAATAAATTTTAAAAGCTTAAAAATGAATTTTCCTTATTTTCTTATTAAAATAATTATAATAAATAAATTAAAAATCATAAAAATAAAAAAATTGACTATATGTGTTTTCTGAACTCAAAGAAGTCTAATAAAAATATAAAAATGATTTTGATAATTAAAAACTATTTTCTATTTAATTAAATCATTGAAATTGATCCAAAGTTAAAGAATAAAAATAAAAATTTAATTCAAAAATTCATGAAATTTTGCCTAAGTGTTTTTCTTACCTAAAGGAATCTCTAATAATTTTCTCATAAATAAAAAATTTTGTTTGGGAAAGTTTAAATCAACTTTAAAAACCCTATTTCCTGAATTTAAATAATTATTGAAATTAAATTACAAGAAAATCACATTATCCTCTTCTGATGTTTCAATTAACTCATGAATATACCACTCTGAATGCTCAAGTTGAATGCTCAAGTCATTTGAGTCATTTGAGTTGTGTTTAATGAGTTATGAGATAAAGTACTCCAAGGGAAAAATAGTCATTTTTTATTTTGCCCCTTAATCATAATCTAGGATTAACCAAGGGAAAAAATGGAAAAATTTTGGTCTTAATGAACATGTTTGGATGATTGAAATAACAATGAGACTAAAAGGTAGAAACTCACTCACCACCTTTGCACAACATCAACAAGATCATAATTCTCCTAATCTTGATGACTTGGAAGTCAATTAAGATCAAATGATTCTTAAGTGATGGTCTTAAGATAGGAAAAATGATAACTTACTTATCTTGAGCCTAAGATTGATGATGATGTGATCTTTCAATAAGAATACATATCACTTATATCAAAGTTTTGATAATCAACATTCCACCTATCTTGATTATTAAAGGCTTAGTAGTGACATAGGCTTGATGTCTACACTTAATTGATCGGATTTAAAAGATAACATGATTGGTGATTAACATCTTTAAACACTACAAGACTGACCTTAATTGTGGACACCACAATCTTAAATGACGTAAAATTGCTTTAAGGGCACCCACTCACATAACCTTTAAATGAAACATCAATTAATTAACTGGGTATCCTATCCTCAAGATATATAAATTGTCAATTTTCTCTAACAAATGGGGTAGTCATACTTCAACCTCGGATGATTAATGGAACAGTATGATAAGTCCAAAATGAACTCGAAATATTTCAAGAGATCTTCAAAATGGTCCAGGGTCATGCATCGAGCATTTTGAAATCTATTGGAAATTTTGAAGGGCTAATTGGAATTGTCATATTTTTATTCTAAAATCATCTAATAGGGTCTTCTGAGATTCAATAAAGTTAAAACTTGGGTTTGGTAGCTAAACCTTCATCTACCCTAGTAATTTAAATTTCCTGCAAAATTATATACATACCTTGCAAGTACTAACCTTTCAGGTGGAGGAGCGAGAAGAATCAGCAGATACACTTTTAAATTATTTCATTTATCTTCTTGTACTTCTTGTCTCGAGCTTGCATGTTAAACAATGATGTCACCCTGCATGAAAACCAAAACTGCTAGGATAGCCGTAAAACCAAAACCAAAACTAAAAATCAATCAAGATAAAATTTACCACCACAACATTCAAAATATAAGACAACTCAAAATTTAATAACAAACATCATAAAACAAAAATTGCAACTAAATTAAAACGCCTCTATCGGATGATCGGAAATCCCTCTAAGGAGGTAACCTACATTTGTTAATGAGATTTACCATGGTCTAAATGAAAGTATGGAACTCATTAAGTTTAGTTTAGTAAATTCATTTAGACTAAGTGAATCCGAAAGAAAATAGTGGCGTCAGAACAAAAGAATTGTAGGATCCTAACCGATGTCGCTCTAATAAACTTTAATATATCCCATAATATTTAAATAATCATGACCCTTAGGGATCATGACCCTTAGGGACCCTTAGGGACATTTGATTTGACATCATAACTTGACACATTAGAAAACTTGAACTTGCTACGATGAGGAGCATGGAGCTAACAATGTGGACTGCATGACCATCTTCAACAGCAGAACATGTCTACATCAAGTAAACCATTCTTTCTTTAGAATTAAATAACTAAGTCATAGTAATTCAAGGTCGTTTGCTTATGCAAAATAAATCCTCAACTTTTCTTTAAAATTTTGTATAGCCCTGTTGTACAATTTAAGCCCTAACTAGTCTTAGGATTCTGAGGTTGTCGTTCGTCACGACCTAAATCCTCACACCTTCTAGGTTATTTATGTGATCGTTTCACACGAATGTAAGCCCTAATTAATAAAATTGACATGATGAAATAATTAAATATTTCTTTTCAAAACTGAAACCAAACCATAGGGTAGCTTGGGAAGTCACCGAGGTTCGCCTCTAGGTTTGTGACATCCCCTAGTCCTTCCTCCTTTAGATTCTATAATAAATGTTCCAAATTTGATTCATTCCCCTTTCACACCTCTTTGCCAGATCTCGTTGAAATGTTCTTTTTGACCTCTTTCAAGATAATATTCTCTAATTTTTATCGAGAGTTTTCTTAAGTGACTTCGGTCATTTAAGATGTAATTAACTATAGGGGCTTGCCTTATAGGAAGATTTTCTGAACCTGAACCCAGCTTAATATGAACCCAGCTTAATATAAACCCTATTTAATTCTTTGTATTAAATAGGGGAACTTATCGGCTTATAAATAAAATGATTTTTGTAGACCGAACGGATGTCATACATTTCTTAGTTTACTTGATTGAGCCTCACCCTCAAGTCTTGTGTTTATCTTTCGAGATAGATACATGGCTTGAAATGTAGTGCTCTTTCATTTGAAATATGAAAGATATGGGATTAATTTGATTTTATATTTTTTTAAACTTATATATATGCAAATTAAATCCCTTTCCGAAGCAGGGGACGGGATTTTAATTCCGGCGGCCGGCAGCTTCCAATGGGCAACTCCTCAACCAAAATTGTGCCGACCAAAACCTTTCTAAGCATAATTGAACATCACACTAACACCAAACTTTCACAAACAATACAAAACTCACATTTATATATATATAATCCGCACAATTACAAACTAATATTTTTTAAGCCAACTAACATCAAATTCAGTGTTATAAAACAAACCAACATCCTAACACTGAAATCTAAACATCAAAATTTAAAACATAAACATAGATAGTGTTCAACAATAGAAAGGAAATTCAATCCAACAAAATAAAAAAACTAAAAAAAATAGTACTAAACAAAATGTTCCGTGTATAAATCATGTTCAAACATCTTCATCACTATCATCCTCCTGGATCATAGATTGGTAGTGCACATATAAGTTGTAGAAGGGTCAAAATGGAAATTTATCAGTTGAATTTTCCGCCATAAGCTAAGAATGTTCCTTGAACATACGTACTAAACCATCTTCAATACGGCCAGCATGTTCCAAATGTTCCTTTAGTCTCTAATCTAGATGATCCAACATTTCAGTAATATTCTCAATCACATGAATGAGATTCTGCATCTCTTTTTCAATCTTCTTGATCTTCTTCAAAAGTGCAATCAAGTTGTTGTAAGGCTGAACAGGTGATGAATTCTGAGATCCTTGATCTATCAACACATTCATATCATTTTCATCTCTCATTTCAATACAATTGCAATAGACTTCTGGATCCATCAGCTTCCAAGGAAGAAACACTTTTCCTAACTTTCACAAGGTACTTGCACTTGACTGCTTAGTAGAAAAATTATGGATGGATGTCCAAGTTCAGTTGCAGATCCATTGACAATCAAATCCAAAACCAATTTCATAATAATAGCTCCAACATCAATAGGTTTTCTGGTTTGAATGCAATAATTTAAAATAACGCTCTTCTTTGTTACCTTACTAATCTTCATAGTGGGCAGTAATGTTGATGAAATGAAGAAGTGTCGGGCTTTTGAAACTAGATTTAAAAATGATGAAGGAAAACTTACATTTCCATCACTCTAGCCTCCCAATTTGCATCTTCATCCGTAAGGTAGCGGTAGAGTTCATTGATATTATCTATCGTAGGGGTAAAATTCACATAATGACAGATTGACACTTTCTCAATCATAAACATCTCGTTTATTCTTGAAGGAGTGAACTGCACAAACCTGCCTCGCACATAAATCATTCCTTGATTGATCCCTTGAAGATTTGCATAAATTTTATTACTACAAGAAGAATAACAGTGGCAGTAGTGTAGCAAAGCACTTCCCAACACCTCTGCGTAACAATCTCTTCTACTCGAGTATTCAGTGTGTTGAATTCTCGATTCACAAATACCCTTTCTTTCATAAGCCTCTTCTTCACTAGCACTTGATCATGTAACTTCTGCGCATCAAAACTGACGAACTTTTTCTATTGAAAATTCTAAATCTAGCGGAGTTTTTAGAGTGGGAAGCCATAGGATTTGAAAAATGGTGACTTTTCCTTTATTTTCCCCTCTAAAATATGTTTTGGAGTCATTTTTTAGGAGTTGTATGGAGAAGAAACCACCAAAAATCTCCAAAAACACCATTTGACATATTTTAAATATTTTCGGTACCGCAACGCATCATGTGCCAACTCTTTGGAATTCAACACATCATGTGCCAATCTGGTGCATCGTGCGCCAGTTCCAAAAACTTTGTCGTTTTGATTTTGATCCAATAAATTCTAATTTTTTTCATAAAATTAGGCAAATAAAGATGTTTCTAAATATTTTATCAAATACACAGACTATATAAATACTTAAACATAAATATACCTAAAATATTTCAAAGAAAACAAACTCAAAAGCAAACTAAATAATGATAAATATGGGTTGTCTCCCACAAAGCTCTTTGTTTAATGTCATCCGCCTAACATTGTCAGTCTTATTCTAATTAAACCAACATTACAGTCTCTTTAAAAGCTAGTCTTTGACCATAAAAATATGATTTCAATATGTGCCCATTCACTTTGAATATTCTTCCAGCCTTGGGGTCTTCAATATTAACTGCCCCATAGGGATAGATTTTTATAACTCTGAATGACCCTTTCCACCTAGACTTCAATTTTCAATAAAATAATTTTAATCTTGTATTATATAATAAATCTTCCTATCTAGGTTCAAATTCCCTTTTTATTATCTTCTGATCATGTCATTCTTTCATATTTTCCTTATAAATCCTCGCATTATTGTAAGATTCATTTCTTATTTCCTCGAGCTCATTCAATTGCAATAATATTTTCTCACCAGCATTTTTCAAATTGAAATTGAATTCTTTTATCATCCAATAAACTTTATGCTCCAATTTAACTGACAAGTGAGAAGTCTTCCAAAAAATTATTCTATATTGGGACATCATATAGGTGTCTTATAGGTTGTTCTGTATGCTCATAATGTTGTATCCAATCTAGTAGACCAATCCAATCTATTAGAATTAATACTCTTTTCCAAAATTCTCTTAATTTCACAATTAGATACTTCTACTAAACCACTAGTCTGGGGATGATAAGCAGTTACAATTTTATGCATTATATTATAGTTTTCCACCAATCATGCAATCATTGCATTTATAAAAGTTGCATTTATAAAATGAGATCCTCCATCGGTAATAATTACTCTTGATTGCATTTATAAAATGAGATCCTCAATCGGTAATAATTACTCTTGACATTCCATATTTTGTAAAAATATTTTTAATTAAAAATTTTGAAACACTTCGAGCATCACATCGAGGTAAAGCAATTGCTTTAATCCATTCAGAAACATAATCCACTGCAACCAATATATAAATATTTCTAAATGAAGGTGTAAATGGTCCCATAAAATCTAATCCCCATGTATCAAAAATTTCAATTTCCAAATTAAAATTTAGAGGTATTTGATTTCTTTTAGAAATATTACCTACTCTCTGACGCCGATCACATGTTTTGATATATATATTAACATCTTTAAATATAGTAGGCCAATAAAATCCAGATTGTAAAATTTTATAAATAGTTCTATCATTCCCAAAATGACCTCCAAATTCAGAACAATGACATTTTTGGATAATTTCCTGAATTTCTTTATAAGGCAATCATCATGTCATTACTAAATCTTTGCATTGTTTATATAAATAAGGATCATCCCAAAAATAAGATTTTGCATCATAAATGAATTTCTTTTCTTGTTATTTTGTCAGCCCATAGGGTAAAATACCACTAACAATATAATTTACAATATCATCACACCACGATATTCCCATCCTTTTACAATATAAAGTTATTCATCAGGAAAAGTTTCATTAATTTCTCTCTCCAAATCAAGTAATTCTTCTTGTTCTAGCCTAGATAGATGATCAACAAATTGATTATCAGTCATGTTCTTATCGACTATTACAAAATCAAACTCTTGCACAAGAAGTACCCATCTAATTAATCTTGGTTTAGCATCCTTCTTTTGCATCAAATATTTAATAGTCAAATGGTCAGTATACACAACACAACACATTTAGCTCCAAATTTAGCTCCAATCTGATTTGACCTAAACTTATCAAAAGCATACACAATGACTGATAACTCTCTTTCAGTGATGTTGTAATTAATCTGAGCGTCATTAAGAGTCTTACTAGCATAATATATAACTTTTAAAATATGTTCATATCTCTACCCTAAAATAACTTCTATTGCATAATCACTAGCATCACACATTAATTCAAAAGGTTTCTCTCAATCAGGTGAAATAATTATAAGAGCAGGATCAATTTTTTCCTTTAAAATTTCAAAGGCTTTAAGGCAATCTTGATTAAAGTCAAATTTTGTATCTTTTTCCAGAAGTTGGCATAAAGGTTTAGTAATTTTTGAAAAGTCTTTAATATATCTCTTATAAAATCCAAGATGTCATAAAAAGCTCCTAACATGGAAGCAGATCCTATGAAAATACATGTTATTGTAGTAGGTGGAGGTAAGTCTAATATAACATGTATTTTCGTAGGATCTGCTTCCATGCTTTTTCTGAAATTTTATGTTCAAGCACAATTCCTCCTGCAACCATATATTGACATTTATTGACATTCAATACGAGATTAGTCTTTTCACAACATTCTAGAACTTTCTCTAAAGGGTTTAGGCAAATTTCAAATGAAGTTCAGACATATTTCAAAGACATATTTCAAATGAAGTTCCAAATACAAAAAAATCATCCATAAAGTCTTCAATCCCTTTTTCGATCAAATCAAAGAAAATTGACATCATGCATCTTTGAAATGTTACAGGTGTATTACATAATTCAAAGAGCATTCATCGAAAATCAAAAGTTTCATAAGGACTTGGTAAATGTTGTTTTCTCTTGATCCTCTGAAGCAATAGGTATTTTGTGATAACCTGTATATCCATCTAGAAAACAAAAATATTTATGCCCAACCAATTTATCCAACATCGGTCCAAAAGTAGTAAAGATAAATGATACTTCCTGATGGCAGAATTTAATTTTCTATAATCTATGAAAATTATCCAACCAATGACTTCTCTTGTTGATATTAATTAGTTATGCTCATTTGTCACTACAATGACACCTCCATTCTTTGGAACACAGTGAATTGAACTTACTCGAGCACTGTCTGAAATATGATATATTATTTGAGCATCTAACCATTTTAAAATCTCTTTCTTAACAAATTCTTTCATCATAGGATTTAATCTCCTTTGAGGATCAACCCTTGGTTCCTTGGTTCATGTTGATCTATCTTCTAATAAGATTCTATGCATACAAATTGAAGGACTGATTCCTTTAATATTAGCTAATGTCCATCTAAAGGCTTTCTTATATCTTTTTAATGTTTCCAACAACTCTTTTTCTTACGTATCAGTTAATTCTAAGGATACTATAATAGATTATATGGATAAATCTCCTAAGAATGCATACTTCATAGGATAAGAAGTGTTTTCAGTTATAGTTCAGGAGGTTTCTCAATAGATGAAATCAAATTCTTGCTACCTTCTATATGATCGAACATTTCAATTTTTTCCTGAACATAATCTAAATCCTCTTGACTCACTTCCATAGACTCATCTTGAATTTTATCCTTATCTTTATCTTGATATTCCATATATTTTGAATATTTGTTTTCTAATTCTTTTTTGAAAGTCTTCTTAAAATATTTTTGGCTTAAGTATTCGTTAATATCCATTCTGAAGCATTCAATCTCTTGTTCTTTTGCAGGTTTTTTCATTGATTTTGCAATATTAAATGTAACCTCTTGATCACTAACTCTCATAGTTAGTTCTCCTTTCTGCACATCTATCAAAGCTCTTCCAGTAGCTAGGAATGGTCTTCCTAAAATGATAGGAATTTTTTTATCATCCTCCATATCTAATACAATAAAGTTCATAGGAAAGATAAATTTATCAGCTTTTACCAAAACATATTCTATAACTTGTTTAGGATAGGTAATCGAACGATGAACTAACAGATGAGTTACAATTGTAGGTGAAATATCTCCTAAGCCCAACCTTTTGAATATTGATAATGTCATAAGAATAATATTAGCTCTTAAATCACATAAAGTTTTTCCATAAAATTGTTCGCCAACAGCACATGGAATTGTAGAACTTCTAGGATCTTTAAGTTTTTCGGGAAGCTTTTTCTGAATTATAGCGCTACATTCTTCATTGAGTACATCCGTTTATTGAGTACAACAGTCTCATTATCCACAAACTTTCTTTTTTTTATTAAGTATATCATTCATGAACTTCACATAGCTTGACATTTGTTTCAAAGCTTCAACAAATGGAATGTTTATCGTTAATTTCCTCAAAATTTCCTAAAATTTCAAAAAATTGATTATCTATGTGTTTGTGCTTCAATCTTTGAGGAAATGGAGGTGGTGGCCTTTGTACAGTGATTTTCATTAGTTTAATTGGACTTTCTGCTTCAAAATGAAAATAAATCTTCACCAGATTTTTCATTTTCCACCTCATCTTTTTCAACTTCAACTTCTTGTTGAACTCTATTTTCTAATTACTTTCCACCTCAGTTGAATAACTATAATTTGCTCTTTGCTCTGATCTTTAGGATTTACTTCAACATTATTAGGCAATGTTCCTGGAGGTCTATTACTAAGTGTGGTAGCAATACATCCCAATTAATTTTCCATGTTTCCAATTGTAGATCCTTCACTTTGTAATTGACTACCCAATTACAATATCAATTCTTCCATTGATAACTTTTTCTCCTTACTCTACACATTATTAAATTCTGGGGGGTAATAACATTTATAAGTTTGATTCCCTGATTGTTAGAGTATCCCAATAGGTTAGTAGTATTGTTTCCTTATTGCAGATTTACAGCATTATAGTCATTGTTACTCCAACTAAAATTTGGATGATTCTTCCATCCATGATTATAATAATTGGCATAAGGGTTATTAGAACAATTGTTTATTTCATTTAAATTCTCATAAGAAGATTGAGATTATATCATTTCTCCCAATGAGTTTTCCTTAAGCACAGGTGTCGTCTGAGAATAATTCATTCCGTCTGAGAATAATTCATTCCATTCGTCTGAGAATAATTCATTCCATATTAATCTTTCTTCTTTGATATAACATCTATTTAAGCAGCTAACATAGATATTGCATCAGAATCATGAATACTAGCTATTCTTTTTGGATTTACCCTTTCAGAGGGCCATTGAGAATTGTTAGTAATCATCTCTTCAATCAATGAATATGCTTCATCGAATGGTTTTGACATTAATGATCCACCAACAGTAGTTTTAATTATCGATCTAAGATATCCAACCAACCTATTATAAAAAGTTTGAATTATTAACCAATCTGGCAACGCATGGTGTGGACATTTTCTAAAGAGATCCTTAAATCTTTCCCAGGCTTCATAAATTGATTCCCCTTCAAACTAATAAAAAGATGTGATATTATTTCTAAGCTTAGCATTTTTTAAGGCAAGAAATATTTAGATAAGCATTTTTGTGATAAATCTCCTCATGTTCTGATAAATCCAAGCGTTAACAAATTTAACCACATCTTAGCTTTATCCCTTAGTGAAAAAGAAAAAATTCTATGCCTGACAGCATCATTCGACACTCCATCATATTTAAATGTAACACACAATTCTAGAAAACTAGCAAGGTGTAAATTTGGATCTTTAGTTGGTGTTCGTCCAAATTGTTTGTTTTGTACCATTTTGATAATAGTAGGTTTAAGCTCAAATGAATTAGCAACTACAACAGGGTTTTGTATACTTAAATGAATTAAATGAATTGTATGATTAGCATAATCTCTTAAAGGTCTTTGATGATGCTCATTTTCATTTCCAACTTGATGATGCTCATTTGATGCTCATTTTCATTTCCAACATTGTTTAAATTTCAAGTCATTTTGCTAAAATGATCTTTCTCTTTTCATTGTTTTCAATTTTTTTTAACAGCTCTCTCTAGTTAAGAATCATAAAGTACTACATTTCTAGATTTCTACACTACGCATAAATAAAATAAAGCAAGTAATTAAAGGTAAGTAAACACACTTAGATAAGAAAGTGTCCAAAATAAACTACAAACACTCTTTTGTATATATATATATATATATATA
>NW_018227357.1:44316-44775 GCF_001263595.1 Phalaenopsis equestris
TATTGCACTTTAAAGAAAGGTATTTTTGATGTTTTGTTGCAGGAATGATGAATTAGGGTCATTGGAGCAAAAAGATGCAAAAAGGAGCGAATTTGGAGAGAAAATGACCAAAATGTGAAGAATTGAACTAGAACGCCGACGGCTCCATCGACCCTGCCGACGGCAAGATTTTCCCGAGACTCCAGAATTAATTTGTTAAGAAGGTCCGCCGACGGCGAGCTCAGCTGTTATGCCCAATTAGGCTTTGGATAAGGCTAAATTTTGAAGGGATGCTTAGGCAACTCTTGGAAAAGCTCATCCACAACTTTAAAAGAAGATTTTGGCTGAAAATGGAGAAGACTCTAGAGTTCCTGGAGGTTAGAAAGGTTCCATTAGTGTTTGCTAGAGTGTAAAAATTGTGAGGAATTCTTCGAGAGATTGTAAGAGTGGAGGGAAAGTGAGAGATTTCTTCCTCCTTGC
>NW_018227357.1:49559-50399 GCF_001263595.1 Phalaenopsis equestris
CTTTGAGTTATTAAAAGAAAAATTAATCACAGCTCCTATTATAGTTTCACCTAACTAGGAGAAACCATTTGAACTGATGTTGATGCTAGTGATTATGCTATTGGAAGTGTTCTTGGACAAATGTACGAAAAGATTTTTAAAGTTATATACTACGCTAGTAAAACTCTTAATGATGCTCAAATTAACTATACTATTACTGAAAAAGAGTTACTAGTCATTGTGTATGCTTTGGATAAATTTAGATCTTATTTAATTAGAGCTAAATGTGTTGTGCACACTAATCACTCTGCTATTAAATATCTAATTCAAAAGAAGGATGCCAAACTAAGGTTGATTAGATGGATACTTTTGATGCAAGAATTTGATCTTGTGCTTATTGATAGGAAGAGAACTGATAATCAAATTGCTGATCATTTGTCAAGATTAGAAAATCATGAATTATCTGACACTGACAATGAAATTACAGACATTTTCCTTGATGAACAACTTTATAATACTAATGATTAAAAAATACCATTGTATGCTGATATTGTTAATTATATTGTAAGTGATATTTTGTCACCTATGCTGACATTGCAACAACTAAGAAAATTTATTCATGAAGCGAAAGTATATTTTTGGGATGAGCCTTATCTATATAAACAATGTAAGAATCTGATTATGAGAAGATGTATATCTTATGAAGAAACTGAGCTGATCATTAAAAAATGTCATGATTCTGAATTTGGAGAACATTTTGGGATTGATAAAACTGCTTATAAAATTTTACAAGCTGGATTTTATTGGCCTACTATCTTTAGAGATGTTTATAGATACAAAAAAACTTGTGATCGATGTCAA
>NW_018227357.1:51224-52089 GCF_001263595.1 Phalaenopsis equestris
GGAGCTGTTGAGATTGAAGATCAGAAAACTGGAAATAGATTTAAAGTAAATGGATACAGATTAAAACCATATTTTGAGGGTAAAAGACCAAAATTTAAAGAAGTTTTCATGATCAGTCAACCTGAATGACACCAAAATAGGTCGGGCTGACGACGTTAAACCATGCGCTTTATGGGAGGCAACACATATTTATCTTTACTTTTATTGTGATTATAGTAGTTTTTATTTGAAATTATCATTTGTTTGTGGTAGTATTAAGCTCTACTACTCTTATTTACCCTTGAATCATCATAAAAATTAAATCCATAAAGAAAAATTGGAACGCATTTGGATCAGAGCGAAACTGTGCGGAGCGCCCCTCCAACCCCGCCGACAGCAAGTTTTTCCCAAGAGTCCAGGAAAAATAAATATAGAGGCTCGCCGACGGCGCCCCCGACCCCGCCCATGCCCATGGTGAAACCGGCGAGATGGCGGTTTCTTGGGTTCGATTGGCGGTTTTTTACGGTTTTTGGGCGGGAATTACCCTTTTAAACTCTGAAATATGATTCCTAGTTCATATTTTTCCCCAAAAATGAAGTGAAACTCCACCAATTACATTCATATGGCATTCAGTTCCCCTGATAATCCGAGAATGCAAGTTTTTAATCGACAAAAGTTTATTTGTGCGGAAGCGCAGCGAATCTTCAACAAGTTACTGACGAAGAAAAGATTAATCAAGGAACGAGGATTCATAAATCGTATATTGAATAATCCCTCAACAATAATTGAAGATAGTGTGGAAAAAATGGGAAGTGTTGTGCTATACTACCGCCGCCGTGGATGTTCCTGTGTTAAAAAAATTTTATGCAATAGAAAAGAACAAGAA
>NW_018227357.1:52119-52798 GCF_001263595.1 Phalaenopsis equestris
GATCACTTTCACTCCTGCACGGATCAATGAATTATACATGATTGAGAACATTCCTGTCTGACAGTATTCCAATTTCATCCTAAGAAGAAACCAGATGAATGAAATTTACCAATATTTAACGGGCAAAACTGACGACTGGGAAAAAAGAGAGAATGGGTATGTTAGTTTTTTCTGTGACACTCCTAAATTCCATTTCGAAACACTTGCACTTTTTCATTTCTGCGAATCTGTTACCAACAATGAAGATCGATAAAGTTTTTAAAGAAAGTGCTATTTTGAATTACTGCATCCAAAGGGGACTGCCGATCGAATCAACTTATGGGCTTGGACACCCTTCCACAATTTTCTCACTTTGCAGTCAGTTCCAAGTGTCCTACAAAAATTGGGAAAAGGTACTTCTACCTTGGAAGCCTTTGGACCCAACTGAGAGATTCCCAGCTTTTGATGATGAAAATGACATGGTCATTATAGTAGATCAATCATCTCAGAATTCACTGCCAGTTTAACCCATAATTTCTGATAAAACTCTAGTGATCCTGCACAGAATCACGAAATTGGAGAAGGAGGTACAAAATGTCATGAACGCAATTAATAATATCTCTGATTTCTTCGATCATCTAGACTGGAGGATGAAAGAACATTTTGATCACTCTGGACATTTAGAAGATAGTTTGATACG
>NW_018227357.1:53098-53592 GCF_001263595.1 Phalaenopsis equestris
CTTGAATTGCGACGCTGAATTAATGAGTTGAGGATAAGAAAATACCAGATTTAGGTGTGTTATGTAACATATATTGTACCCCTTGGAATTTATATATAAATGTGATGTTTTGTGTTGTGAAAGTTTATTTGTGCTAAGTACATCATTTAGTCACTTAAAATTATGTCTATAAAGATTAAACAAATATCGTTAAGGCTTGAAATTGATCAAAATCGCAAAAATTTGGGAATTGGACAAAATCAATAGAGCCCGCTGACGGTGCCTTGACACCGCCGACGATGGATTTTTCCTGAGACTTAAGATTTAATTCCAATAAAGCGCGCCAACGGCGCCATCGAACCCGCTGACGGCGAGCTCACGAAAAAACACCTTTAACCACAATTTTGACCAGTCAACCGCCACTATTCATCATGCCCTTCCTCCTCAAAATGCAATTTTTGACCTAGGGTTTGAGAGATCTTGGATTGGGAGGCAATTTCAAGGCTTTTTGACAC
>NW_018227357.1:54045-55346 GCF_001263595.1 Phalaenopsis equestris
ATGAATCCTTTAGTACAATGGAAGGCCCCCTGAATGATGTGATCAACTTTCTCACTGATGAGAAAGGAACGTGGAAGATTAAACAACGAGAACGGGTAAATTTTTCTGCTTCCATGCTGAATGCCACCTCTAAGGCGTGACACTATTTTATTTCCTCTACTTTGTTACTGACTTATCACCATGGTCAAGTAACTAAAGATAGAGCTATTCTGAATTTCTGTATTCAAAATAATACAACTATAACTATGGGGAGAATTATTTTTAAGAATATATTGACTAAAACAAGGAGTGAGACAAGTGGAGGTCTAGGACATCCTGACCTTATTTATACACTTTGCCAACTTTCTGGAATGGAAGCTCGAGATGAAGAGAGGATTTACCTTATGAAACCCATTAGTAAAGTCAATTTGAAAACTTATGAATCTCATGAGAAATGGAGAACTGGAAGTAGGAGTGAAGAACCTTCTACTAGTAGAGATGTCCCCTCTACAAGTTATGACTTTCCACCTTTTAGCTCCCCTACTCTGAATGACTTGATGAATGAGTTGACCTTGCAGTGGAAGAGCATAGAATTAATAAATGAAAGGATTGGAGGTTTAAAATGTCGACATGATTACAATAGTGAGTACCTTAAGAGACATTCAAATTTTGAGATAGCTTATTACGAAGCTCAGGCCCGACACTACAGAGGTGAGCCTGATGTTACTTTTCTTGAGTGCCCCCGATATACTCAGTATTAGCCTGATCCACCTGCTGATCAAGGCGACGAAGATATAGCTTGAGATTTTGATATTTCAATGTAATTGATGTACTTATATTTGTACTTTTATTTCTGTGATCTTTTGTAATATAAATGGATGTTTAGGTGTATTTAGATTTTCATTTTAATTATTGTGTTGTACTTGGATGATTTTTAATTTTTTTTTATAAAGTTAGTCTGGTAGTTAAATTTGAATGTTTAGTATAATAGATGTTAAGTAGAATTGTGGATTGTAATGTGATTTTCATTTTTGCATTTTTTTTAAAGTTTTAATTGTTTAGTATTGTGATTGTGTTAAGAAATGTTGTGCTTGTTTTAGTTTTATGCTTATTTCAAAATTTCATTACCCAGAAATTCCTCTAATAATTTATGTGTAGAAAGCGCTCCTAATATTACAGACCAGGTGAAGTAGAAATTTTGAGAAGGCCTGCAAAAATTTCAGAATGATGAAAATGCCTACAATACTGAGGTATGATTTATATTTATGATTTTTTCTTTCCACCTATAGTATTTCATATTTAAAAATTTAAGTTTGGGGGAG
>NW_018227357.1:56255-56861 GCF_001263595.1 Phalaenopsis equestris
GCTTATTTTTGATGATATTGCATTTTAAAGAAATGTATATTTGATGTTTTGTTGCAGGAATGATGAATTAGAGTCATTGGAGCAAAAAGATGCAAAAAGGAGCGAATTTGGAGCGAAAAGGACCAAAATTTGAAGAATTGAACTAGAGCGCTCACGGTGCCATCGACCCCGCCGAAGGCGAGATTTTCCCAAGACTCCAGAATTAATTCATTAAGAAGGTCTGTCAACGGTGCCCTCAAGGCCACCGACGGCGAGCTCGGTGGTTATGCCCAATCAGGCTTTGTATAAGGCCAAATTTTGAAGGGATGCTTAGGCAACTCTTGGAAAAGCTCATCCACAACTTTAAAAGAAGATTTTGGCCGAAAATGGAGAAGACTCTAGAGTTCCTGGAGGTTAGAAAAGTTTCGTTAGTGTTTGCTAGAGTGTAAAAATTGTGAGGAATTCTTCAAGAGATTGTAAGAGTGGAGGGAAAGTGAGAGATTTCTTCCTCCTTGCTGCTTCGAAGAGGAATTCTATGTGCTGTAAAGAAAGAAAGAGATTCAGAGGAACTTTGAGGAGTTTTCTTGGGGAGAAATTAGAGATAAGTTTATTTATTGTTGTAGTTTG